>NC_069006.1:3055653-3057525 GCF_001194135.2 Octopus bimaculoides
TGTGTGTGTGTGTGTGTGTGTGTGTGTGTGTGTGTGTGTGTGTGTGTGTGTGTAGTGAATCTTGCTATGGTGGATTCGATCCACCATAGCCAAATTTAAATTAACAGTTCAACAGAAATTTTCTCACGGTTGAACAATGGTTTTTTTTCAGTGACAACAGTTTTACATTTGCCAGATGCATTTAGCTAGGCCGAAATAATGTCTTCACCACTTGACCCTTATAACCCCTTCTACTTCACCAAAAGCTAGAATAGAGATATCATAGTGCCACCAACGAAGCCCATTGTTCTCAACGATATGTCTATCCTTCTGGATAGTTATAAAAGCAAGAACCCGCAAGCAAAAGACAGTCATCACTTTGGTGACAACTCAGCGAGAACGGAGTCTGGCTGACCGGCTAGAACAACTATGGTATCTCACCGACGAAGCAGTTGTTTCGTCCCACACTCTCTCACTCTCACTAGCTCTAATTCTGTTCCCTTACGACATCACTCTGTCTCTTTCTGTGGATTACTGCTAAGATAATGTGTATACAAAATATACAAGAAAAATTCTACCACATCTAACTTTCTTTCGCATGCTCTCGGATTTTATCACCTGCCCGTCGAGGTATACTAATACATCTATTTGTTGTTTACACCACCTGTCTTCGTCTGTTGTTTTTTCGTAAATTCTCATATATGTTTCGTTTTCTTATCTTGTTTTCCGTCCGCCACTACCCTCCACGAAAATAATTTAATTTGTGTTCGTGGGAAGAACCATTTCAACGATGCGTACTGCCTTAATTCTTCGAAACGCCGGTGTTTTAATGGTGGCAGCTGGTGAAGGAGATGTTTCTATGTGGCTTGCTTGTTTGTTGTACCTTGTTTATCATTTTGTCCATGATCTTTCATCAAAATTAAATTGAGCTTTATAGATAAAATATATATAAAATATATAGTTTTAGGGAAAATAACCAAGTTTCAAGAACTCATCGATGAAAATCCACTATCACATATAGAAAAATTAACAATTAAAAGCACAATAAATGAGTATAATATAAAGCAAAGTAAATATCATAAGATAAATATAATATAATATTATATTATATTTATCTTATGATATTTACTTTGCTTTATATTATACTCATTTATTGTGCTTTTAATTGTTAATTTTTCTATATGTGATAGTGGATTTTCATCGATGAGTTCTTGAAACTTAGTTATTTTCCCTAAAACTATATATATATATATATACTTTATTTAAAAGCAGCAGAAATATAAGAAAAGCTGTTACTCAGTTGTAAAATATTTATGTAACACAGCGTGAAAATTTTAATTTTAATGTATTAATTGACTTATATTTCGTATATAATTATTTACAATATGTATTTTGAATCCACTCTTCGATTTAAGGTTTTCTTCGATTTAAGGTTTTCTTCGATTTTACAATAGGATGAATTTATTCTGAATTCATTTGTTTTGTTCATTGCATGCTTAAGACCGTCAGTTGAAAGGACCAATGAAACAAATCCATTTTTAAAGGTGTATCGAATGGGAACGTGAAACTGAGTAACAGTAACTCGGATGCTAACATCCCTTTTAAAAGGAATCTATATATTCACGATAACATGCATATATATATATATATATCTTACATACATATAAGAAGGATGACCACTAAGTGGACATCCATTATGCTAGAAGTAGACCACCTATGGTCTGACCACTAAAAAAAGATTGTTCTCAAGAAAATTCAGCAAATGCCAGAACGTAAGCGAGCAAGATAAATGAAAAGATACAAAACATTACATTATATTATATTTTATATTTTGTATCTTTTCATTTGTCTTGCTCGCTTACGTTCTGGCGTTTGCTGAATTTTCTTGAGAAC
>NC_069006.1:3059013-3060009 GCF_001194135.2 Octopus bimaculoides
TATATTGATAGAAAGGACAACAAAAGAAAGAGACCTCGATATTATGTAAATAGAGGAATTTATCTGTAAAAATATGTGAATTCACAGGAATTTTAAATGGCCGGATAACTGAAGAGATGTTGGCGTGGGTTCCCACCCCGACACCCAAAACTCGGAGTTTTATCATGGCTACCGAATAAGTGTCACATATTTTTACAGATATATATATATATATATGTATAGGTAGGTCCAGAGTAATCCATAAGCAGGAGAGGTGCAGCCGGAGTGTAGAAAGTCCAGAATAAAGTCCAAAAGAGTGTAGAAAGGTAGAAAGTTAGTGGGTGATGAGAGGAAACAGGATCAATTGGTGCGACCACGTGAGCGTGTGATATATATAGGGAGAATTGACAAAAAAAAAACAACAACAAAGACAAAGACAGGTGGTGTAGACAACAAACAGATGTATTAGTATAACGCTCGGGAATTGAAAAAGTCTTTAACGTTTCGAGCCTATGCCCTTCCACAGAAAGGAACACAGAAAGAAACAAGGAGAGAAACAAGGTGGCTTTAGTGACAGATGAAAGTTGTGAGTTACTGCGCACTTCAAACTGGTTGTCTGCACACTTCACCACTATTCCATTGCCATAAGATTCCCAGTAGATGAGATGACAAATGAGGTCATCATAAAGAGACATCTATACATTATTGGATTACAGTGATAAATGCATGTACTATATGAACACCACCTAGTGTCTGGCTGAAGCAAGGTAACCAGTAATCATGTGAAACTACAGGCTTTGCATCTGTGTCCTACTTCTTGTTTCTTCCTCTGTTCCTTTCTGTTGAAGAGCGTAGGCTCGAAACGTTAATACTTTTTCAATTCCCGAGCGTTATACTAATACATCTGTTTGTTTTCTACACCACTTGTCTTCGTCTGTTGTTTTTTCGTGAATTCTCGCAGCTCTGAGCTGAAACCTTGAAATGAAAAAAAAAATATATATATATATATATATATAT
>NC_069006.1:3063771-3064950 GCF_001194135.2 Octopus bimaculoides
ACGCACACACACACACATACATATATATACATATGTGTTTGTGTCTATGCCAGATGGTCATGCGATTATGGTGGCTATGCTAGGCTATAATAGAGCTCCTGTTCAATCGCTGTATTTGCTGGAAATAACACCCAAATCTTCCTCATCTCATTCTTCAGTGTCTTGAAAAAGGATACATCGTGTAAGATAATCTTTGATTCCCTCTGCATTCGGTAATGAAGTTCAGGTTCAGGAGTTATGGCAGAATATTTGCTATAACGATATTTCTGCGTCAGCAACTCAGTGCCGAATGTATCTGAAATTTAATGGAATGTAGGAGAGTATAAAAACATTGATGCCAAGGTCACAATAGCAAAGTTTGTAGGGATTAGTAGACATTTCCTATGATTTCTAGATAGAAGCAAACAGGAAATAACACTTACTGACCAAAGACAACAAGCAAATCTGTAGTATTAAGCTGAATATTTTCTATAACAATATTTCTGCTTCAGCAGCTCAGTGCTGAATCTGAAATGTAATGGGAAATAGGTGAGTTTTTAGAATATTGATGTCCAAGTCAAAAAAGCAAAGTTTGTAGGGAGTAGTAGACATTTCCTTTGATTTCTAGATAGAATCAAATAGGAACACACACGAAAAAAGCTTAAAATGTTGTTACAAAATGCTTATCTATGAAACAGGTGACTTTCTATGGGAGATTACTTACGGCCCTTTCTATATGCTGTGAGATCAACTCCTGCATTCATCAATTATCTTTGATATCCTTCAGATATCGATAAAATAAAGTAGCATACACAAAGCAGGACAAGCAATACTCAAACTCAGAATCTATGGGTTTCTGCCAATGTGAGAAATCAATATTATCGATAAGATTAGTATCGACCACATGATTTGAAGTTTCTATAAATAATATTTGTATCAATCATTCATGATATTAATCAATGGATTCTGTTTATCATTTATATTATCTTTTATCTTGCACTTGTTTCAGTCACTGAAGCGCAGCCATGCTAGAGCACCATCATAAAGAGTTATAATCGAACAGATTTATACATTATATGAAAATCGTGGAGGCGCAATGGCCCAGTGGTTAGGGCAGCGGACTCGTGGTCATAGGATCGCCGTTTCGATTCCCAGACCGGGCGTTGTGAGTGTTTATTGAGCGAAAACACCTAAAAGCTC
>NC_069006.1:3066912-3069141 GCF_001194135.2 Octopus bimaculoides
TATATATATACATATATATATACATATATATATTTATTTATATATATATAAATATAAATATAAATAAACACACACACACACACAAATTCAATTCTTTCAGATCTAAATGTCAACTTCATATTTCACAGAAATACCAACAAGGTTATCAGAGAGTTTGTTTATACATTTGCCTCTGTTGAACAGGTTTCAATATGATGAATAGATACAAAGAAATATTTATACAGGGTGGGGCTGGAGATTTGGACATCATATGTAATCAATACTAGATTGAATGATAATATTGATTTCTAATATAAACACATGACCACAAATTTAGTGGCAGCCGGATGTGGGGTCGTACTTTCAGCTTTGATCAGTCCGTCTGTTTTCCAGCCAATGTATCTGTGTTAATAATTTGTAACACAATTTTTGTCTTTGGGAAGCAACTGTTATTTCATATTTGGTTATTCCTAGAAAGCATGAAAAATGGTTAATATTTCCTTAATATTTTCTTCAAACTTAGCTTTTGTTATATCTATTCAAGCACGAAGGAATCCCTCTCAACATTTAGCTATGATGCTCACCCCACTACTCCTGCTCCTCATCAGAAATGCACATATTGTTAGCCACCAAGGGACATGCTCATATGGTTAAGATCAAGCAACTGACAAGCTAAATATTTGCTATAATGATATTTCTGCTTCAGCAACTCAGCGCTGACCCTGTCTGAAATGTAATGGAAAATAGGTAAGATTCAAATTATTGATGTCCAGGTTACAAAAGGAAAGTTTTAAGGGAATAGTAGTCGTTGCCGTTGATTTCTAGATAGAAGCAAATAGGAAATAACACTTATGGACTAAAGAGAGAAAAGATAAAAAAATTGTTGCCCCGTGTTATCCAACACAAAGTGATCTCCCTTTATAAAGTCGTAAGCGTGTTCTTTCAAGACGAGTAACACAGTGTTGTTGGCACAGGAATGGCCAACAACGCTTTGCAATCATATAGTTTTGGGTTCAATCCCACTGCACAGCAACTTTGGCAAGTGTCTTCTACTATAGTTCCAAGTCGACCAGTAACTGTGCGAGTGACATAAACTGTGCGAACTAATGTGGTGGACAGAAACTGCATGCATGTATATACTTGTGTGTGTGTGTGTGTGTGTGTGTGTATTTTCTATATATGTATATACGTACCGTGTTATTGCAGATCAGCGATGAATGAATCTTATAATAGTTCTGGTCGTTTCTCTGTTACTTAGCCCGTCCGTAACAGTTCCACAGGATTAGTTGAAGGGGAGGGGAGGTGATGTGAGGGAAGAAATGGGGTGGGAGAAGTGGTGGTGAGTGAAATGCGTAATTTTTTAACTAAGTTTTTTTTTCCCCGTTACTTAGCCCGTCTGTAACGCTTTCACGTGATTAGTGGAAGGGAAAGGGGGTGAGCAAAAGCAAATGGAGAGAAAAAAGAGGGTAAGGCGAAGAAGGCGAGTGTTATATATTAAGTCTATAAAATTGTGCATAAAGTATATAAAGTGCACTAATTAATCATCGTATTTCAATTTCTTTTCTTTTTCAATGATTAGCAGGTGAAAGGAAACGAGCTTGCACAATCGTTAACACGCCGGGCGAAATGCTTAGCGGTATTTCGTCTGTCTTTATGTTCTGAGTTCAAATTCTGCCGAGGTCGACTTTGCCTTTCATCCTTTTTGGGTCGATAGATTAAGTACCAGTTACGTACTGGGGTCGGTCTAATCGACTAGCCTCATTAGTAAACAAAAAGGAGCAGTGGATTTAATTTATGACTGACTCTGAGACAAATAAATGTAGTGATTTGAAGAAAGCGTTTTAAAAAGACCAAAAGGTTATGCTGTTTTCTGGGCCAAAAATCACAGAAGTCAATCAGTACGCACATACATATATGTTTGTGTGTGTGTGTGTGCATGTACGTATACATGTTTGTGTGAGTGTTTGTAGACGTGAACGCAGGAGGTTTATGTCTATGTATTGTGAGAATACGGTGGCGTGTATTCTTAATCTTTTTTTCTTTTTCTATCTATTAGAGTTACTTCTCTTTTATTTAACGGTTTTTCATAGCGTTTGTTGCCATTAATAATCGATGAGAATGTATCGTAGTTCTTCGCTCCGACATTCGAAACTCCGAGTACTATAATGACAACCTTTTGCTGTTTGTTCTAAATTATAACATATATAATACATATATTGTGTGTGTATGTATATATATATATACATATAT
>NC_069006.1:3069244-3071146 GCF_001194135.2 Octopus bimaculoides
ATATATATATATATGTGTGTGTGTGTGTGTGTGTCTAAACATGCAGCTACATATATGTGTGAGTGTATATGTGTATAGGTGTGTGTTTGTATGTGTGTGTGAACGAGTGGTTATATATGCATGTGTGTGACATCACAAGGATAGCCATCAAAGAAAAAAATCGTCCATTAATGGCTGCATCTTCTTAGAATCAATTATCAGTGCAAGAACAAAACCAGCATTCACCCCTAACTCCTGCCTCAAACTCTAGAAAAGTACGTGCAACATAAAACATATAAAAACAAAACAGCAATACATACCTCAATACATCTTTTTGTATAGTTATATCGATTATGATGCTTCGATCTGTATGCTACTTAGTTCCTTCTGTATTCATTTCGCACTAATCTACTTACAGAATACATTTAAAATGCGAGTGATCTTAAAAGACTTCTGAAGTCCGTTAATACAATATAAGAATTGTGTTGAGCCACCGACCAGATAACTTCCTGATCTAAATTGTACAATCATCATTTTACTGTATACATAATATAGAAAGGTGAAGGCGCGTGGCCTAGTGAAAAGGCTGTTGCACTCACGATCGCTAGATTGTGGTTTCGATTCCCTAATTGGGCGGTGCGTTGTGTTCTTGGGCAAAACACTTCATTTCACGTCACTCCAGTCCCCCTTTCGATCAGATGTGTGTGGGGGGTGGGGCATGTTGGTCTGCTCGTCGAGCCAGCGGTGTGGCGTTATTTGAAGGCTAAAACAATGAAAAATGCATTGTGACTAGCGATGTGCAACAACATCTGATAGCCTGATCGGTCACGTGATCACATGATAGCAAGAAGGAGACCAGCTGGCTGAATCGTTACTGCACCGGGTAAATTGTTTAGCGGAGCCGCCAATTCGAGCTTACCTTTCACCCTTTCGCGATCGATGAAATAAGTATCCGTTGAGTAGTTGAGTCGATGTTATTGACTAATTCTCACCTGCATCGGACAAAATTTCTTCTCGCTTTAAGCTCTGAGTTCGAATGCCGCCGAGTTGGTGCTTGCCTTTCATCCTTTCGGATCAGTCTAAATTTCGGGCCTTGTACCTTTAGTAGAAAGAATAAGATGCACAATCGAAGGTAGGGAACAAAATCGTTACCGGACAAAATGTTTGGCGCATTTCTTCTAGCTTTACATTCTGAGTTCAAATGCCGCCGAGGTCGACTTGCCTTTCATTCTTTTGGAAATGATGGATCGATGTAATTGATTTATCTCTCCTAAAAATTGCTTACGTTGAACTAAAATTTGAAACCATTATGTACACAATACGGAATAAAAAGTAGTAATTAGCCCAAGAGAATTCTTCATATTGCTTTCAGATTCATGAAGGTCTAACATGGGTTATACAGTGCTGGACCTCTTATGCGAAATCTCCAGAAATGCAAGAATGGTGTGCAACATCGTGTAGATGTTAAATAATTTGATGTTCTTTACTTTTCTTCATCTAATTTTGATCTTATAAACCTTACACTGTATATATGATACATATGAAACCACAATTATTTAAGTCATCCATGAAAAATTTAATAAGTAAAATAATAAGAAAAATTTAATAAGTAAATACACTAAAAAGACCTATAATAAAAAAAAATCAAAGAAGTACAAAGTAATACATATTTAAATAGTATTTTACTATTTTAATATTTATTACTTTGTACATTTTTGATTTATTTTATTATAGGTCTTTTTAGTGTATTTACTTATTAAATTTTTCTATATGTGATTGTGGATTCTCATGGATGAATTAAATAATTGTGGGTTTTTTCTCTAAATTATACATTTATATATTATATATTGAGAAATTTAATTTAATTTTGATAAATTAAATTGAATGTTTCCCTGTAAATTTGGAATTTTTTCCCTAATATTA
>NC_069006.1:3071935-3074711 GCF_001194135.2 Octopus bimaculoides
GGCAGACAACTCAGTATATATATATATATATATATTATATACATACACACGCATACGCGCATATATGATATATATACATACACACACGCATTATATATGATACATGCATACATACATACATACATACATACATACATACATACATACATACATACATACATACATACATATGTATGTGTGTTTTATACAAAGAGACATCTCAAAAGTAGATATAATCATTTTTGAAAGAAATCTAGAAACCAAATAAATTTATTTCCTGTATTTAAGCACTTAATTTAGTATTAAGTAGACATGTCTTATGCAGATTTTAATGAATTGACTCGCTTAAGCATCGTACTAATGAGTAGTGCCGGCACAGATGAAATGCTATAATGAGGTGTGGATGTTGGCTTTTAAGATATCTGTGTATATATACGTGATACCGGGTTCAGTTCCATTGCGTGACACCTCGATAAAATTCTACAATGACTACAGACCGATTAAAGTCTTGTGAACGGATGTGCTTGACAGAAACTGAAAAAAGCCAGTGTGGTATGTATGTATGTATGTATGTATGTAGGTATGTATGGATGTATGTATGTATGTATGTAGGTATGTATGTATGTATGTATGTATGTATGTAGGTATGTATGTATGTATGTATGTATGTAGGTATGTATGTATGTATGTATGTATGTATGTATGTAGGTATGTATGTATGTATGTAAGTATGTATTATGTAGGTATGTAGGTATGTAGGTATGTATGTATGTATGTATGTATGTATGTATGCATGTATGTATGTATATATGTATTATGTATTTATGTATGTAAGTATGTATGTATGTATGTATGCATGCATGCATCTATGTATGTATGTATGTATGTATGTCTAATGTTTGGCACTTGCTGGATTATGTCATCATCCGCAAGAATGACATCTATGACATTTGTAATGTCAAATCCTTTCATGGATCGAAATGCTGGACACACCACAGTCTGGTGTGAGAAAAGTTTCAGATGATGATTAGAGTGAAAGTGCGGAGAGGGCCAGTTGGCATTCCTCGGCGTCTGAATGTCCACAAGATATATAATACTGCGTTGAGGAAAGAGCTTCAGACTCGCTTGTCCAGCATTGAAAATGTGGGAAGATTTTCGAGACCAGGTTCTTCAATGTTCTGCTGAAACACTGGGATATGCTACTGTCAGACACAAAGACTGGTTTGATAAAAATGATGCTGAAGTTCAGCGAATGCTGGCTGTAAAGCACCATGCCAACAATGTATTGCTACACAGAGGACTTTCTGCTGTGCAGCGAGATCTAGCACTTGCCCACTATAACCGTGTAAAATCATTACTGCAATGATCTCTCAGGAAGATGCAGAACACTTGGTCGGAGGATCTTGCTCGTGATGTTCAGGCTGCTGCTGATGCAAATGACAGCAAGAAGCTTTACCATCTTATGAAGCGAGCTTATGGACTTAAGAGCTCCACATCAGCTCCTTTGCTTTCCAAGGAGTCTTCCACTCTGTTTACTAAATCAACAGAAATCACAGGTCGCTTGATCGAACACTTCTCTGAACTCCTAAACCATGAATCAGTTGTGGATGAAACAGTGATTGATATTGTGCAACAAAGACCTATCATTGGCTCCTTAAATTCCACACCCTCAATAGATGTAGTAATGACATCAATAAGTAAATTGAATCTTGGCAGGGCACTTGGAGGGGATGGAATTTGTGCTGATTTGGTGGTTATTACGTCATGCGATCCCTTCATGAACTTATTAGTGTAGCCTGGAGAGATGGTGCAATGCCTAATGACTGGAAGGATGCAATTATTCTTTCTCTCGTTAAAGGAAAAGACGCCAGAAGAAAGTGTGGTAACTACAGAGGTATTGCTCTACTATCAGCTGCTGGCAAGATTCTGGCAAATATTCTTCTTACCCGCCTGAATCGGTGTCTCGTAAATGATGTCCTATCTGAATCTCAATGTGGCTTCCGATCTGGTAGAGGGACAATGGATATGATTTTCACAACAAGGTATACAAGTGAGAGGAAAAGAAAACATACTGGGTTCCTGAAAATAGATGCCAAGAGAAAAAAAATTAAATCGTTCGAAAAAAATAAATAAAAAAAAGGGACGTGGGGTGAATAAAACTATTATTGCGAAATAAAACGACACTTCCTAAGAGAAACTTCAAAGGGTAAGTGTTGTAGGGAATTAGTAATAATGGTACACCCCCTTCCACGTGACGAGTGGAATGAGGGGTCACTATAAGTAAAGTGACGTCGGCCAATATCAGCAGGGTACGTGTAGACTGTGTTTATAGTCGTGTCTGGGGTCGATTCGTTCAACTAAAACCTTCCAGGGCGGTGCCCTAGCATGGCCACGGTCAAATAACTGATACAAATAAAAAACATATACATACATACATACATACATACATACATAACTGTAAAATCTGTAAAACTTTCCAGGAGTTTATCATTTAAGTGTACATATGAGCATGTCTAGACATGGAACTATTCGCAGGAGAATACGTACATCAAACAAAACATACCTTCCTGATGTTGTTGAGATTCCAATGAAGGAGCCTTGGATCTAGGTTAGAAACCGGTTCTTTCTCTGTTGGCAAGAAATCTTGAAATAAACTGAATAATGACATACATACAAACGTACATACATACATACATACATACATACAAACAATGAAGGAGCCTTGGATCTAGGTTAGAAACTGACTCTTTTCTCTATTGGCAAGAAATCTTGAAATAAACTGAATAATGACATACAT
>NC_069006.1:3075701-3076456 GCF_001194135.2 Octopus bimaculoides
GCTCTTCCGATCTGTACATACATACATACATACATACATACATACATACATACTAAAGCAACACCTATTGTTACAAACAGATTATGCTACCAACAGGCATATTCCAGAGTGATAGTTTATGTGCAATGTTGTTTGTACCAGCAGGGAACCACTTGTCAGCCCTGTTAACAAAAAGCCAAGGCTACGTGATGGGATATACAAAAAAGCATGAAATTTCCTTCAGACATTCGGAAGATATGATCCACATCACCAGAAGCTACCTGCAAGTGCCTACGAGATGCTACCTACCTCTTAGACGTGATATAGTTGCAAAGACTATTTACAATGCTATCTGTAGGGAGGATTGCTCAAAAGCATGTCAGAACTAGCAAGTATTCACACCTTCAAAAACAGACTCGATATTGTTCTGTGGGGCAGGGAACAAAAATCATGCATTTGGTATTAAAAAAATTGAGATTTGATCCAGTAGAAAAAATGTTTACATCAAAATTTGTAGGAATGTTACAGGAGAGTAAGTAATGCCACGAATCAAGTTTAAATCTAAATAACTTTTTTATTTTAAAAGCAAAATATATTTATCGTATCTTCAATGATAGAAGAAAGCATGAAGAATTTCATAGTTTTGTTCCCATGCAACGAAAATTTGTATCAAAAACGTTGTGAGATAAAATAGGAAAAAAAATATATATAAGTAAGGCAAAAAATTGGGTTTAAGTATGATTAACTTTTTTATTTTGAAAACAAACTATATTTTA
>NC_069006.1:3076466-3078209 GCF_001194135.2 Octopus bimaculoides
GTTCTATAATAGAACTTTTAATATGTCACTGGCGTTATTGAGGTAAGGAAAAAAATCCTCAACAACACGGCTAATTGACATTATTAATCAGCATAATAGCATAGCCTAGAAAAACATGGATTACATGGAAAAACGCGAGCAAGAGAAATAATATTCTTAAGATTATGAACCTGGAAAATTACAGGACAAGTTACTACACTTGGAAAAGTTCAGGACAACCTATTACATCTGCTAAAGTACAAAACAAGAAAATTTTTACTTAAAATATTGCAGCTAAGGATAAAATTTGAATATTAAAAATTATTTGATTTCAATTTACAAAGTAACATTATAATTAAAAAAGGTACCATCATTTTGTTAAAATATTGACACACTAGAATACTTAAAAAATGAGAGCCAGAAATACCAATATAGCTAAAGTTTTATGCAGAGTAGAACAGTATATATGGTAGGCAAATTCATTATGTAAAAAAATAGGCATTGGGTCAAGACTAAAAATGTGAAGACTTGGCAATAACTTAGACTATTGCCTATGTTATTGCCAAGTTTTTACATTTTTAATGTGAATTTGTTGTTATAGGTAGCTTTTACTGTAATATATAACTAATTTTTGTATTATTCTATTTATTGTACTAATTACGTACTACTACTATTTTTATAACCTATTTTCGAATTTCTAATTATAAATTAATTAATTAAAAAAATGAATTTTTTTTAAAGTGCAAAAAATATTTTAATTGAGTTATTTTTTTAAAATTTTTAATAGAAGTAACAAGTAATTAACAAATAGAAATAATAACTCGTAACAATTTTTTTTGTTTTGATAAGACCTAAATACTTTCCAAATCTAAATATTTTATTTGAAATTTTATCCTTAGCTGCAATATTTTAAGTAACAATTTTCTTCTTCTGTACTTTACAGGATGTAATGAGTTGTCCTGAACTTTTCCAAGTGTATAATAACTTGTCCTGTAATTTTCCTTCTCTTCCTCGCATTTTCCCATGTAATATATACATAGGAGACACTTAAATGCAAGCATCGATAGTTCAGCTAACACACCAACTTAAAATATTTACGGACACCGGGAACTCTCTTAACTCAAAAGTCTTGTCACTTTCTGAGCGACCGGCTTGACCTCTCTCAAGCAGAGCTTAAATAAAGCTCAAAGAAAAATCATACACACATACTTACATACATTTATACATAAATACATACACACACACACATACATACTCATAAATACATATATATATACATACATATATACATACACATAAATACGCACATACATTATGTGTGTGTATGTGTGTGTGAAATGCAGAGACGTTGATTATAAATATCAACACTATATTAAAAAACAAAAGAAAATATATGGCTCAGGGGAGTGTTCTGCATATTATTACAAATAAGTTTAACAAATGTGAAATAGTAAGTTCGATTCACACAGATTACCTTAGCAATTAGTACACAAAACCTCCTTCCGAATATATTGTTAGGATTGTGTTGGTCTTGATACTTAATCAATTCTCAGTCAATCAATAGGTTGTTTTTTTTGTATAGTGTGTTTATTTGCTTGTTCTTCGATTTGTTATCTTCTTTTCTCTCTTTCTCTCTCTCTCTCTCATTTTCTGTGCGCGTATGTATATATATATGTATGTATGTGAGTGTATGTGCGCGCGCACAAAGGCTAAGACTCATTATATCTATATCCATATATCTATATCCATATCTCTCTCTCTCTC
>NC_069006.1:3078741-3079880 GCF_001194135.2 Octopus bimaculoides
CGCATATAGACAAGCAGATATATATATATACAAGCTAAGCATACATCCTTTTGTGTATACATAATTTGAATGTGTGCGTAAAAATATGCGTGTCCATACATACATACATACATACATACATACATACATACATACATACATACATACATAAAGATATACAACATACTTGGGTGTATGTATCGATAGTTCAATCAACGCACCAGCTCAACCACAAGCAGAAACTGAAAGAAGCCTGTCGACCTGTCCGACTAAACCCTTCATGGCAATCCAATGACTCGTGAATGTGACATACAATGTGTGTGTGTATGTGTGTATGTGTGTGTATGACTATTATTTTCATTTTGCACAGTATCCAATATCGTGATGTTGATTGGAGATATTGTGTCTACCTGGTGTTTGTACCGTCCGTCTGGTCAAAATAAGGGCCTCAGGTAGACACCACTTTACGCAATATGCGTGCAGTTCTACTAATGCAGATTTTTGCAATGCACCTAGATACACCTAGGGTATTTCTAAAGCTTCCAGATGTTTTTTCAGATGGAACCCTATGCTCCGATGACAACAGAGACAACCTTTATGTCCGACTCTCGTAGCTGCCACATCTTGGTGATTTCAATTCTCAGGTCTCCACATTTATCAATCTTTTCTCTTTCTTTCATGATAACATGTTGATCTGGCTGTCATATCAATTATCAGGCACTCTTCTTTGTCCCTCCTAAAGGTTACTATACCCGGCCTTCGGTGCCCATTATTATTATTATTATTATTATTATTATTATTATTATTATTATAAAATTATTATTATTATTATTATAAAATTATTATTATTATTTTATGTTTGACTTTTGTTTTGCATTTGTACAAGTTGGATCCAAGTCTCACCCAGAGACCTCAAGAGACAACAAGTTAGAAGTTCATGTAGGTGTTATGCCTAGGGTACCATATATTTGGATTTGTACAGTTTTGTTCAAGTGAATGTTTAAGAAGCCATAAGAAAATTATGTTTGCTTTAAAATTTGAGATCACATAGACAGTATTTTACGTAGGATATGGGCAGTTCCCATGAGCACTATCTTTTGGACTTCAGCCATTTTGGGGTTTATTATTATTATTATTATTATTATTATTATTATTATTAT
>NC_069006.1:3080143-3080984 GCF_001194135.2 Octopus bimaculoides
AATGAAACTGTTTTAAATTGTCGTGTATATAACTCCGACTAAATATGTTGAGTACCTTTCTTTCATTTGTATATATATATATATATATATATATATATATATATACACATAGACACACGTTTATATATATATACATAATTACACACTCACACACATATATATACATACGTACATATATATATATATATAGACACACATATAGACACACATATAGACACACATACATATATACACATACATATATACACATACACACACGTATATATATATATATATATATATATATATACATACACACACGTGCAGACACATCTATATACATACATGCATAACGTGCATATATGTGTGTGTGTGTGTGTGTGTGTGTGTGTGTATATGCACACACATATATATAATACGGAGATGTACTTGCATAGCAAGTGACCTGATCTGAGATCTAAACTTATTTATTTAATTTAAACTTTAAATAAAACCCTCGATGCAATAACACTGTGTACAAACTCTATAATTGGAATGACCAATTTTAAAGACTATTGGATTTTACTCACAAGGTATTGGAATCTTATATGTATACCATTCTGCCTAAACAATGGATTTACAAATGCAATATCCTTGCATATTGTACATTTAAACACAGAAGAAACGGCCTTCAACAGAAATGAAATTTTAAAAAACTCGCTACCCTATATATATATTTACACTCACGCACACACAAATGCTTTAGTGCATGCGTACACACACGCACACAGTACACACACGCACATAGCTGATGTCTAATAAACAGCATCCAGTAAATTATTTTTATCATGTTTTCATCACATCACCATCAACCCACCCACCA
>NC_069006.1:3081127-3083511 GCF_001194135.2 Octopus bimaculoides
CCTCTTCACTTCTTCTTTCTTCTCCTTCCTCTCTCTCGGTGCTCTGTCTCTCTCTCTCTCACACACACACACTCCCCCTCTCTAAGAATCACCTAACGCACTTCTCCGTTTTCTCCTCTCCTGTTCTTGGTCTCCCCATTGCTCTCTCTCTCTCCCTGTCTCTCTCTCTCCCTATCTCTCTCTCCCTCTCTCTCTCTCCCTCCCTCTCTCTCTCTCTCCCTCAAACACACACACACACACAAACGTCCTTTCTCATACACTCACGCACACTCCCTCCCTCTCTAAGATGCTCTTCTCTGTATTCTCTTCTCCTTATTCTCCTTACTCTCCTCCCTCACACGTTCTTACATACACACTCTCCCTCTCTCTTTTCCCCTTATTCTCCTCTCTCTCCTTACACTTTCCTTTACTCCCTCTTTCTCATTCACTCACCATGCTCTCCTTAATCTCCCCCTTTCTCTTCTCCGTTGCTCTTTATCACTCACACACTCTCCCTCCCTAACAAGCTCCCTCCACTTTTCTCCTTACTCTCTTCTCCTTATTCTCCTTCGCTGCTCTCTACTTCTCTCTCTCTCTCACTCTTTCTCTCTCTTTCTCACATACACACTCTCCTTCCTAACAATCCCCCCTCAACTCTCCTTATTACCTGCTCCTTACTCTCCACTACTCCCCTCTCTCTCTCTCTTATTCTCTCTAACCAACTCCTTCCACCCTTCTCCTTATTCTCTCCTTTCCTTACTCTCCCCTATCGCTCTGTCACTCCCTCTCCCTAACAAGCTCCCTCCATTCATCATTCTCTCCCCATTTCCCTACTCTCCCCCACCCCCCGTTCCTTTCGTCACTCACACATTCCCCCTCTCTAAAAACTTCCCTCCATTTTCCTCCTTACTCTCTACTCCCTCTTCTCCCTTGGTTCTCTCTATCTATCTATATATCTCTCTATCTATCTATCTCTCTATCTATCTATCTATCTCTCTCTCTATCTATCTATCTATCTATCTACTTATCTCTCTCTCTCTCTCTCTCTCTCTCTCACGAATACACACTCTCCCTTCTAATAAGCTCCCCTGCTCTTCTCTTTATTATTCTCTCCTTACTCCCCCTCTCTCTCTCACACACACACACACACACACACATACTCCCCTCTCTCTCTCTAACAAGCTCCCTCCATTATTCTCACCCTCCTCTTACTCTCCTCCTTGCTCTCTTGTCTTCCCACTCGTTCACTCCGTCCTATTCTCTCTCCTCACTCCCTCTCTCCTTATCCTCTCTCTCTCTCTCTCTCCGTCCTCTAAACTCCGCTCTCTACCGTCACCAACGTTAACTCCCGACACAGTCACACACGTTGCCGTCAAACTACCAAAACTTCTCGCACCTTGCAACGTCTTTCTTTGAATGAAGGATCAAAATAAGATCCGGATCTTCCGTTGTTCTTTCTTACCGTTCTGCTGCTGCTGTAAGCGTTGACGCTTTCCGCTCACGTCGCCGACGTTGTTGTTTTTGTTGTGACTGCTACTCTCGTTAATCTTGCGGTTAGTATTGTTGTTGTTGTTGTTGTTGTTGTTTGCCGCTGCTGTTATTGTTGTTGTTGGTGGTGGTGTTTTCGTTGCAGCCAATGTCGTTGTTGTTTTTATTGTTGTTGCTACAGTTGCTGTTACTGTTGTTGTTGTTGTTGTGACTATTATATTTTTCTTTCTGTTGTTTCGGTGCGGTTAGAATCGTTGTTGTTGTTGTATTTGTTTTTGCAGCCAGTGTTGTTGTTGTTGTTGTTGTTGTTGTTATTGCTGCTGTAATTGTTTTTGATGTTGCTGTTGTTGTCGATTTGCTGCCATTGCAAATATTGTCAATGTTTTGATTGTTGTTTTTGTTGTTGCTTTTAACGTTGTTGTTGTTGTTGTTGTTGTTGCTACTGTGACTGTTGCAACCATTTTTGTTGTTACAATTGTTGTTGTTGTTGTTGTTGCAATTATGGTTATGTTCGTTCTTGTGACTTGTGTTGCTGCTGTTGTGGCTGTTGTTGTTCTTGCTGTGTTTTTAACTCCAGGCCAACTCTGATCCAGCAGACCTAACATTAAAGAGACGTTCCGGCCGTGACCGTCTCCTCTTATAAGCATAAAAGCCCTACGTTGTTCAATTTCGTTTATTCCGTATTTAAGACGATAAACTGTGATTTTAAAAGAGGATTCGACTGCTATTTCTTGCAAATCGACTTACTGCAAAGAAATTCCTCGACACGCTTGTAGATGTTGTCGTTCTTGTTGTTATTGTGACATTTGTTGTTGCACCACTAACACCACCGCCACCAGACCACCACCGCCGCCGCCACCACCACCACCATCACCATCACCATCACCACTATCACCATTACTATCATCACTCCCGCC
>NC_069006.1:3083598-3085737 GCF_001194135.2 Octopus bimaculoides
TTTCAAACTTCACCACGTGATATATCTATCGTCGCATACAGAAATTCTTCAGGATTGACAAAGCATCACAATTTTACAACTTCACCGTATCGTAGCAACTCAGCCGTTCTGCCCCCTCGTCTTCTGTCATCTATATTATTATTATTATTATTATTATTATTATTATTATTATTATTATTATTATTATTATTATTATTATTATTATTATTTAATTAATTAATTAATTAATTAATTGATTACCTACCAGCTCATTTTTACCATCTGATTTCAATATCGCATCATAGTTTATCTATATATTTAGACGTACCTTGCGGCCAACTAACCTACATACATACATACATACATACATACATACATACATACACACACACACACCCACACATACACACTTGTAATAATATACATATATATATCCCATCCAGATATATTTATATCTATATCTATATCTATACCTACCACCCTACCTACCTACCTACCACCTACCTACCTACCTACCAACCTACCTACCTACATACATACATACATACATACATACATACATACATACATACATACATATAGACATACGCAAGTGTATGCATGTATATACATTTATGTGTACGTTGTGAAGAACGACAAGAAATATTTGATGATGGAATGACACAATACTAGAAACCAAGTCAAATTTATTATATACAGAAACTAACCGTGATTTCTCCAATTTCAAATTCTACCTACCTCCCAACATTTATACATTAATACATATATTAATATATACATATAGGGAGAGAAAAATTGCTTTTCCTCACTCGAGAAGTAGAGAGAAGTAAAGAAACCACCAGGCAAGACACCAAAGTTGATATAATAGCAGTTGATGATGCTCAATCCCGCTTCTCATACCCACATTTGAAAATAGAGGTATCAAATCACTAATTATTATTATTATTATTATTATTATTATTATTATTATTATTATTATTATTATTATTATTATTATTATTATTATTATTGCTGCTGTCGCTGCTGCTGTTGTTGTTTAACATAGCACCTTTCGATAGGGGATGTAGCTGTCCACAACCAGTGGATTAAAGTAACACGCTTCATTCAGATCTTGAGAACTTTGCGACGAATTCGTCGCCATTGGAGCGAAGGGAATTTCCGTCTAAGCCAGAAATTATTATTATTATTATTATTATTATTATTATTATTATTATTATTATTATTATTATTGATTGTTAAATATTAATATTGTCTCTATCATTATAATCAATAACCGCAACAAGAACAAGAACACTAGCATCTCTATCGTCGCTTATTTTAAGGCGGTCGGGTCTGGTCCTGTTGTGTTCTGTCGTATCCTGTCCCGTCCTGTCCAATTCAATCCGTTCCGTTCCGTTGGAAAATGAACAATAGCTGCGTCCAACTTTCACCAGACGGCAACAAAACAACGACGACAGCGCAGCCTTTGGCGATAAAAGCAAATCTGAACGACACGTTCCCGCCGGCGACGCAATCAGCTTTTCTTCCCCAGTGGGATACGGATTTGAAAAACGGGATGACGATGGCTGACGAGAAGACGGAAATGAAAAAGGAGAACAAATCATTTGGAAAATTATGGCTGGAATTCACAGATAATTGCACTTTACATGGGATTAGATATATCTGGAACGGTGACTTTATCTTTCGACGGTAAGAAATCTCTCCAACATTTCATTTTTAAATTAATGGCTTCCCCATTTTCTTGTTGTTTTCTTGTTATTTTTTGTTGTTCATGTTGCTTTTTGTCACTGTTATTAACATCATTGTTGTTAAATAGAGAGAACGAACTTGTGGAATTGTTAGAACACCGGGTAAGATGCTTTGCGGCATTTCGTCCGTCTTTACGTTCTGAGATCAAATTCCGCCGAGGTCTACTTCGCCTTTCATTCTTCCGGGGGTCGATAAAATAAGTACCAGTTACGCACTGGAGTCGATGTAATCGACTTAATCCCTTTGTCTGTCCTTGTTTGTCCCCTCTATGCTTAGCCCCTTGTGGGCAATAAAGAAATAAGAAACGTTGGCATGCTGGGCGAAATGCTAAACAGTATTTCGTCTGTCTTTACATTCTGAGTTCAAATTCCACCGAGGTCGACTTTGCCTTTCATCCTTTCGGAATCGATC
>NC_069006.1:3085747-3087680 GCF_001194135.2 Octopus bimaculoides
GCGGTATTTCGTCTGCCGCTACGTTCTGAGTTCAAATTCCGCCAAGGTCAACTTTGCCTTTCATCCTTTCAGGGTCGATTAAATAAGTACCAGTTACGCACTGGGGTGGATATAATCGACTTAATCCGTTTGTCTGTCCTTGTTTGTCCCCTCTGTGTGTAGCCCCTTGTGGGCAATAAAGAAATAAGAAACGTTGGCATGCTGGGCGAAATGCTAAACAGTATTTCGTCTGTCTTTACATTCTGAGTTCAAATTCCACCGAGGTCGACTTTGCCTTTCATCCTTTCGGAATCGATCTAATCGACTGGACCCCTCCCCCAAAATTTCAGGCCTTGTGCCTATAGTAGAAAGCAATATCATTGTTGTCTGATAGTTGTGTGTGTGGGAGGGTGGGGTGGCGAGCTGGCGGAATCCTTAGCACGCCGGGCGAAATGCTTAGTTATATTTCGGCTGTCCTTATGTTTTGAGTTCAAATTCCGTCGAGGTCAACTTTGCCTTTCGTCCTTTCGGATTGGATAAAATAAGTACCAGTCAGGCACTGGGGTCGTTCTAGCTGACTTACACCTCCCCCGGAATTGATGGCCTTGTGCCCAAACTGGAAACCATTATTTGTTTATTCGTGTGGACCAAGGTGCCACCCCCTCCTGGTTCGGAAAAATGAATAATCCAGAAAGGCTTTCGAACCAAAAGTTCCGGAAAATCGATGCGGTACCTGTATCAGGTCAGCCCTGATCGAATAATACCTATGATCAAATGCATTCCAGCCGTGGCCATCTCATCCTTCATAGCCATGATTACAGTATCCAGTGTGTACTTTCTCTTTGGATATTTTTTGTCTTTTATTTTTTCGGTCATTGGACCGTGGCCATGTTGGAGCACCGACTTGAAGGGTTTCAGTCGAGCAGATCGATCTCAGGACGTGTTTTTAAGTCTGTTGCTTATTTCTATCGGTGTAGTTTTGCTGAACCTGTAATGCTATATGGACATAAACAAAGCAACACCGGTTGTCAAGCGGTTGGTGGGACAAACACAAACACAAAACATAAATACACACACATATATACGGCGGGTTTCTACACAGTTTCCGTCCAACACATTTACTCACAATGCATTGGTAAGCATAGAGCTGTGATGCAAGACACTTGCTCAAGATGCCGTGTAGTGTGACCGAACCAGAAACCTCGTGGTTGCAAAGTGAGCTTCTTAACTACACAACCGTACCTGCGTCTATTATACAGTAGAGTCTGTTTCGAGAAAAGACTATGAATCACTATGATTTATCAAATCGAGTGATTGTGTAAAGATTCCACCGTTACCTTGTTTAAAGTGATAAGGTGAGGTATGACGGGAATTCGGCTGCTATTTTTAGCTTGTCAAATGACCACGCTGAGACTCCACTCATTGGCATGTGTTCTTAATTTTAAAGACGGCATGTGTGATTTGAAAGAGATATGTTCTGTTACAAATAGCCTTGTAACTACACAGAGGTTCACCCTGTTAATATTATTGCAGTTTGGCCTCAGCATTAGCCTTGGTCGAAAAAGTAAGCATCTTATCAAAAGTTCTTCTATCAAACAAATTTCTGGTGACACAGACCAACGTCAATTTCCAAAGGTTCGCTATTTTTCTTTATATGATCAAACACAATCTATCGGTGACCATCCCGTTTTGTAACACATAGCTTCTCGTTCACTGCATTCTCTAGTATGGCGGAACGATAAGAGGGCTTATGCTAGAAATAGCAGTAAGATCTCTCTCTAGTCACATCCTTCTGTTTCACATAATGAAGGATACATTGGAATACCATGTATGGTAAAAAAAGAACCAAGTTAGTCACAGCCGGGTTGTATTTTATCATAGATCTACTTAATGTATATATATATATATATATATATATGTGTGTGTGTGTGTGTGTGTGTGTGTGTGTGTGTGT
>NC_069006.1:3088103-3088799 GCF_001194135.2 Octopus bimaculoides
TATATATATATATATATATTATGTATGAATGCGCTACTCCGCATCGGTCACCAGAGTGATATTTGATCACTTTATAGAGTGTCTGAGAGTCGGTTTGGTGTCTGGAATGGGATAGCTTACCTCATGGGGAGATAGGATCTCTTTGACCTTGGTTGGTAATCTACCTAGGAGAAGGAAATCTCTGAAATAAAACGTGAGGCCTTGGAATTTCCTGGTTTTGTCAATTTTCATGTCACACCGGCGAAAGTTTTATTGGGCCAATAGGTGGGGTAGTGCAGTGCAAGCTACACCTACTAAAAATTATTCATCTGCACAGGTACTTCCTGTACTCCAAATCTTAGTAAAATCATTGAATTGGTTGGTTGGTTGGTTGGTTGGTTGGTTGGTTGGTAGAAAACTGAAAATGCACTTGTAACTTACTCTAAAATGTCTCAAACAGATTCAGTAAATGGCAAAAAAAGACTTGGGAACGTCAAGGGAACAGGTCTAGCTTAGCAGATGTCCCAGTGTATCACAGGCTGGACCCGGTCGTCATCCTGCCACTCTGGTCAAACAATCTTCAAGAAAAAGTAAAAATAAACATCCTTTGAATTTTGGTTGTTGGAATGTGTGAACACTTCTTGTTGATAAGTTCAAATAGAAAGACGTACTGCACTTATTGCATGTGAGCTACAGAAAAATTCCCTTGATATAGTT
>NC_069006.1:3090322-3090859 GCF_001194135.2 Octopus bimaculoides
TATATATATAATTAACATGATATGGTAAAAATTCGATATTAATTAATATCAATTTAATACCAGGAAACTAGCACATTAGAAGAATCAGAAGGTTCATGAAAAAAACTTTTTGAGATCCTAAAAGGATTATAGTACTTGTGTATATAAGATTGACCAGTAACTGGTCTGTCAATATGCTAGAAGAAGATCACTTTAAAAATTCTCAAATAAGGATTCAGCGGAGCAAAAACAGGCGGGCGAGACCAGTGAAAATTATACATACCTCGGTTATATGTAGACTATAGTTTCAAAATCAACACTTCCAAATTAAAGTGTTTGCAGACACAGGACAATATGTCCTGTCCTCTTAGTTGAAAAATAAACAGGTAAATTGACATAATACAATGTCTGCGAGTTGATGAGTACCACATATTCCCCCTCCATTTTCTTATTGCTATATAAATTAAGGGTCAAATTTCCTTTTACCCGCACCCATGTATCACACTCGGTAAAAACATTAGTGTAATAGTAATTGGGTATCCTTCCGGCAGTATATTG
>NC_069006.1:3090869-3091480 GCF_001194135.2 Octopus bimaculoides
GTCTCTCTGGTGAGGGTCAAGTAATTGAATCTACTTATGGATATACTATCCTTTGGAGAGGCTTACCTAAGGGTCAGCGTAGAGAATCTGGTGTTGGGTATGCTCTCAAGAACACATTAGTATCCTTTATTTCACAGCTTCCAGTTGGTATATCCCTTCCCAGTCCCACCATACGCACAACATCGTTTTATGCGGATGAAAATCTTGTTTCACGCGCGGTGTCGTTTGTTTACCAGGGCTAAGCCATTCCTTACGTTGCTTCATATTGATGTACAGGCACCATTTTTCGTCGCCAGTAACGATTCGGTAAAGAAGTCGTTGCGTGACGAGCAAGCAAACCAGCGGAGATTGTGGCTCGTTGATTTTTGTTGTTGTCACTTAAGGCATGCGTAACCCTTGCTCTATACTTCTGAACTTTTCCCATCGAGTGAAGATGCTTCTCTATAGCAGTGTGGAAGCATTCCATTTTCTCTGCCAGTTCCCTTGTCGTTTAACGAGAATTTTCGTGCAAAAGTTGGTTTAATCGCTCTTCATCGAACTCAGCTGGATGGCCAAAACGAGGTGCGTCTTTGAGGTAAAAATTTCCATTTTTGAACTTGGCATACCAATCA
>NC_069006.1:3093708-3099418 GCF_001194135.2 Octopus bimaculoides
ATATATATAAGGTGCATTAAATAATCATCGCATTCCAATTCTTTTAATTTGACAATGATTAGCAGACGAGCGACTATCTTCTGATACAGACACAACACAGGCTCTGCTTTCAGGTTTTTGGGATAAACTTTTCAGAAATAACCCAATAAATTTACCAGTAATTCCGTGAAATATTCACGGGTCCCGCTAGTGTATATTATTTCTCCAAATGCTACATAGTCTCGGGGTTTTAGTTTACCTCGTTACACAACGTTTTGGGTGGAAAAAGTATTTTATTTCCTTCGCGTCTCTTCCGGTTTAATATATTCCTTTACTCATGTGTATTACTGTTATTTTCGTTTAGCTCATTAAAACAGGATTTAAGCGTGTATTTATATATTTATGAGTATTGATATCGTTAAAATGTAATGAATTCAATGTTTTTGTTTACGGTTGCACTAATTTTTGAACAGATGTTCTTGTAACTCTGCCAGTTTTCTCTCAGTACACACACATACACACACTCCCTCTCTCTCACACATACATACATGCGTACATACATGCGTACATACATGCATACATACATACATATATGAATGCATGCATACATTCATGCATATATATATATATATATATATATATATATACATACGTACATTTTCATTTTCTCTTCTACTTGTTTCAGTCATCAGACTGGAACCATGCTGGGGCACCGCCTTGAAGGAGTTTAGTTGAACGAATCGACCCCAGTACCGGTCTTTCATTTGTCAAACCGCTAACTTATGGGGACGTAAACACACCAATACTGTCTGTCAAGCGACGGGACGAGCTTCCTTCAGTTTCCATCTACCAAATCCGCTCACAAAGCCTTGTACGGCGTAAGGCTATAGTAGAAGACACTTGCCCCAGGTGCCATGCGATGGGACTGAACCCAAGCCAACTTCTTACCACACAGCCACGCCTATATATATATATATATATATATATATATATATTCTTTTATTATTTCAGTCATTTGACTGCGGCCATGCTGGAGTACCACCTGTACTCGAACAAATGGAACCCAGGACTTATTCTTTGTAAGCCTAGTACTTATTCTATTGGTCTCTTTTGCCGAACCACTAAGTTACGTGGACGTAAACACACCAGCATCGGTTGTCAGGCGATGCTGGGGGAACAAACATACACACAAACACACACACACACTCACATATACGACAGGCTTCTTTCAGTTTCCGTCTACTAAATCTACCCACAAGGCTTTGATCGGTCCGAGGCTATAGTAGAAGACACTTGCCCAAGGTGCCACGCAGTGGGACTGAACTCGGAACCATGTGGTTGGTGAGCAAGCTACTTACCACACAGCTACTCCTACGCCTATGTGTGTATGTATGTAGGTATGTATGTATGTAGTTATGTATGTATTAAGGCAATTTCTCTTGGCACCTAGTACTCATGAGGCCGATTACCCATATAAATGACGGAGATCAGAACATTACCCTGACATGTATGTTGGTCCGTTGCAGCGTTCAAGGCCAGTAATTTTGAGGAGGGTGCGCAACTCTATATCATCGACCGCAGTACGTGACTGGTAGTTTGTTTTATCGACCCTAACATGCAAGTAAGATTTTAACGAGGAATTACTGTAAATAAACTTAATTATTTCAAACACATTGCTTGTATTATTTCTTACAGAGATAACAGATAAAAAAAACTGTTACTTCTGGAACAAATAATATAAGCAATGTGTTTGAAATAATTAAGTTGACTTAGTGTAATTCTTCATTCAATAAATTGGCCAACGATTTAGTGTTGTACGATTATCTTTCGAGCAATGCCGGATATCCGTCTAGTATAATCTGTTTGACAATGAAGGGTGAGTATCCGATGTAATCTGAGATGCTAATCCAACTATATCCGAAAATTAAGATGTGGGCAGGCTGGAAGGTTCGCATGAGCATTCGATAATAAAGCTAAAACAAAAAAATGGCACACATGTGATCCGAAGAAGGACTATTTCCGAAATGTTATAACTGTTCTAAGACACAACCCTGTTTCACATTATTTGTGACAGAAAATAACACAAATATGTCTCCAATGTTCTTGACACTTGCCAGCATACCATCAGGAAATTGACGCACCTCATGTCCTAATATGGGTGGAGAACCATATTTGGCAAGGACTCTCTTCAGATCACCAAGACCCACTGTATCAAAAGCTTTTGTAGGATCAACACAGGTTATATACAAGACCTGATTCTGCTCAGGCACTTTTTCTTAGATCTGTCATAATTTTAAAGATTATATCAATAGTCGCTTTTCACAACGAAAGCCATATTGACTTTCTAGCAGGAAATTGTTAGTGATGAGTTGGTAAATGAGGTGATCGACATCAGGGAAATGTCTCTATGACTGTCACATGACTGTCGGTAATCTTTGCCTTTATACAAGTGAAGGATTGTAGCCTCAGTGAATAATTGGGTACTTGGGAATGGTCTCTGTTAATCAAATCAAGCAACATCAGCTCAGTTTCTTTTTTTTTTTTTCAATAAGCGTTTCACAACCATAGACATATGTTTCAACAGGAATTCAATGTACACCTGGTGCTTTATAAAAGAATAGTGACCTTATAACATCACTGGTTTCGAAAGAGTTTGGAGCTTGAACAAGAGCTGTGCTGATGGGGGTCTGCTCCAGCCTCTCAGTAGATTCCTCATCTATGTTGAATGCTCTATTCAGAACATTTTGAAGGTCTTTAGCCTATCTTTCACATATTGCTGTGAGAAGGGGAAACCCACCCAAGCTGGTCCATAAACTGCACGAAGGCTTTCAAAATGAATTCATGCCTTATTTTTGTCTTAGTCAACAGATGGGGGCTACGTGATTTCTGGCTAAAAGACATGCACAGAGGATTTGGTTAGAACGACCTACCTACACAAATGATTTGTTGATAGTAGTCAAATGTTTGTACTGGACGTTAGGTCAAGCCTTGGCTACTATCTGTACAAGTGCACGGTATGCCACACGTCAGCTATCGAAGTGATCTCAGAGCAACGTGAAATGAAGTGCTATTCTCGATAGCACAACGATCGCAAGATCGTAGGTTCGATTTCCGGGCAGGGAATCGAACCCACGATCTCGCGATCGTGAGTGCCACATCACTTGACTACATATATCTGCAAGTGAATGCCAGTGTGTACAGACAAAACTACACAGACATATACAAACACATGTCTTGAGGACTCGGCTAGCTTAGACGATAGATGAGGTTTTCGTAACTTCTTGCTAACCAACCTGATTTGTTTATAGTGATCCGATGTATGTGATGCACATTAGCCTCACTCTCTCTATCAAATCGACGTTGCCTGGCCAGGTGCACCACGTGATCGCAGAACAACGTGAGATGAAATGTTTTGTTTAAGAACACAACGCATCGTCTGCTCCTGAAATCGAAACTACGATCTCGTCAGTCAAAGTACTCTAACTACTAAACCACGTACCTCACATGTTGGGAACATATGCATTTTTAACTGTAGCATATTTATTCGTCTTTTCAAGTGAAATTCTCAGAGACATGATATTTTTACTTATCACATTAGGAACAAATTCCAACTGCGCAGCGACAGAATTAAACGTGCAAAGCAAACAACGCCTTCTCTGATTCCTGTTTTTTCTTCGCCCTTCAGCGAAGGACAACATTTAGCTTGAACTGCAAAGAGAGAGGGGGCAAAGAGAGAGAGAGAGAGAGACACAGAGACAGAGACAGATTAAAAGAGAGAGACAAACAAAAAGAGAGAGACAAACAAAAAGAGAGAGACAAAAAAAAGAGAGAGACAAACAAAAAGAGAGAGACAAACAAAAAGAGAGAGACAAACAAAAAGAGAGAGACAAACAAAAAGAGAGAGACAAACAAAAAGAGAGAGACAAACAAAAAGAGAGAGACAGAGGCAAAGAGAGAGATAAACAAAGATTTGCTAGTAGTAGTAGTAGTAGTAGTAGTAGTAGTAGTATGAATGAATGCTCTCTTTCTCTTTTTAATTTAGGGTTAATTTTGATCGGTCACCTAATTTGTACCAAGGTCATAAAAGAAAGCATCTTGTTTTAACCGCCATCCCTTAAATCTTAAGGTCAATCTTATGTCATTATTCAGTTTATTTCAAGATTTCTTGCCAATAGAGAAAGAACCGGTTTCTAACCTAGATCCAAGGCTCCTTCATTGGAATTTCAAAAGCATCATCAGGGTATTTTTGCATGTATGTATATGTTCAGTGCGGAGGCGCAATGGCCCAGTGGTTAGGGCAGCGGACTCGCGGTCATAGAATCACGGTTTCGATTCCCAGACCGGGCGTTGTGAGTGTTTATTGAGCAAAAACACCTAAAGTTCCACGAGGCTCCGGCAGGGGATGGTGGCGAACCCTGCTGTACTCTTTCACCACAACTTTCTCTCACTCTTACTTCCTGTTTCTGTTGTGCCTGTAATTCAAAGGGTCAGCCTTGTCACACTCTGTGTCACGCTGAATATCCCCCGAGAACTACGTTAAGGGTACACGTGTCTGTGGATTGCTGAGCCACTTGCACGTTAATTTCACGAGCAGCCTGTTCCGTTGATCGTATCAACCGGAACCCTCGTCGTCGTAAGCGACGGAGTGCCAACAACAACATATGTACAGTATTTGAAGTCAGTGCATGTACAGGTTTGTATGTTCTGTTCTATGTACGTCTTCTCATGCATGTATTTGCACCTCTAAACATGCGCATATATACCTAAACGATACACTTCTGAAAACTTTTACCAATTTTTAGTTCCAGTGATGGCTTGGAGCTGTAGTCTTTGAATCAGTTTTCGTCTTTCTGGTTTTGAGAGGTCTAATTTCTCACGATTGGTACTTAGGTTGTGTGTTACATATCCCAGTGTCCCAAGAGTTATAGGTATAAACCTGAACTTGTAATCTGGATAGAGTAACTGTAGATTTCTCAATAGTTCAGCACAGGTTTTTTTATAGTTTTTGCTGATCTTTAGCTTAATGTTAACATCCACTGTACGTATGTATATATGTACGTATGTATGTATGTACGTATGTATGTATGTATGTATGTATGCGTATGCATAGGTTAGCGCGCGCGTGAGTGTGTGTGTGAGTGTAGGTATGCATGTGTGCGTGTGTGAATGTATGTTTGCTTGCATGCATGTATGTGTGCATATATGTATGTATATTGATAAGTAGGTAGGTAGGGAGGGAGAGAGAGAAGTAAGTAGATTTGAATGTAGAGAGAAAGGGAGAGTTAGAGACGGAGAGAGAGAGAAAGAGAGAGAGAAAGAGAGAGAGAAAGGGAGAGAGAGGAAGAAAGAGGGAGAGGGAGAGGGAGAGAGAGAAAAAGAGAGAGAAAGACAGTGAGAAAAAGAAAGAGAGAGAGAAAGAGAGAGAAAGAAAGAGAGAGAAAGAGAGAGATAAAGAGAGTGAGAAAGAGACAGAGAAAGAGAAAGCGAAAGAGAGAAAGAGAAGAGAGAGAGGGAGAAACAGAAAAGAGAGAGACAAAGAGAGTGAGAAAGAGACAAAGAAAAAGAAAGAGAAAGAGAAAGATGTCGGTGTATATACGTCCCCGATGGATTCGATTCATTCGACTAAAATTCTTGAAGCATGGCCGCAGTCTTCTAACTGCAACAAGTAAACAATAAAAGATGAAAAATACATACATGCTTACATACATGCACACATACATACATACATACA
>NC_069006.1:3099904-3102454 GCF_001194135.2 Octopus bimaculoides
AGTTCGAAATCCCAGTGATACGGATATGTCTGACTTTTTCAATTTTTGATTATTTCAGTCATTGGTACGGGGTCTTAGGGTTTTTACTCATTTGCTCGCTTTCACCTTTGTGTTTAAGTGAAAAATGGTGGTTTGGTCATTTTGACTGCTATATTTAGCATGCCGGTACTGCCTGTCAGTACCCTTAATTATTAATTGATAAGTTTTTACGTTGTAGGTTTTTTTTGTACGTATGGTAAGCCACTGATATTATTATAAACAATAATATCCTCATATATATATATATAAAGAAATGGAGTTAAACGAAAGTGATATTCAAATCTTTATACTTTCGACATATGTTTCGAAGAAAATATTGGTATTATTCCGGAGGTAATAAAATGATGTAAAACAATGCGATCTTCTCATCAGGAGAAAAAGAGAAACAAAACACATCAATAAGCCATTTCAACCGAATGTGATGAAGGGAACGCTGGCAAGTTATTTAAAAAAAAACCAAATCGTTAATAAATTTAACGTCAAATGCAATTTAGAAGAAGAGAAGGCGGAGAAAGAAAGAAATTAGCAGAAAACCAAGAGTGGAGAAATGTAGTGCGATAGATGAACGGGAATAAAAGCTTAAAGGCATGAAAATAGATATAGTTATATGTAAGAAAACAGTTAAAGGTCGAATTATATATATACACAAACAGACACACACAAACGTATCAAATTACACTTGTTTTTTCTCTGACTGGTATTTATCTCCTAACTGCTTATTTTCCCGTCTCCCTGCCTCTTTTATCTCATATTTTATAACACCAACAGTGTTTCGAGTTTCATATTTCAATTCTATCTCCTGATAAAAAAACCGTTAATCAATCACATCTAGATTAATTAAGTACTTTTGTATATTAAGCAATTTTGTGAATGATGACGACGTTTGTATACTAACTGTTGAAGCAGCTGTACAGTAAAACGGAATTCCAGATCTTTGCATGTTTTACTATTAATACACACGCGCGCGCACACGTACACACACATAAACACACACAGGCATAAACATACATCTATATATATACATGCATATATACATATGTATATACATATATATACATACACAGCACAAATACTTCTCTTCTTGGCACTCCGTCGCTTACGACGTTGAGGGTTCCAGTTGATCCGATCAACGGAACAGCCTGCTCGTGAAATTAACGTGCAAGTGGTTGAGCACTCCACAGACACGTGTACCCTTAACGTAGTTTTCGGGATATTCAGCGTGACATACTGTGACAAGGCTGGCCCTTTGAAATACAGGTACAACAGAAACAGGAAGAGTGAGAGAAAGTTGTGGTGGAAGAGTACGGCAGGGTTCGCCACCATCCCCTGCCGGAGCCTCGTGGAGCTTTAGGTGTTTTCGCTCAATAAACACTCACAACGCCCGGTCTGGGAATCGAAACCGCAATGTTACGAACTTCATTACCTTACAGCTGTCTCTGCTATAAGATGCAGTCAACTCATAGTTGTATGCCCCAAAGCAGTCACTCAAATATGAGTCCGCTGCATCTGATAGCAGAAACAGCTGTAAGGTAATGAAGTGTGGTATTTTAACCCTTCGCTCCGCCCAAATGTGTGACCTGCAACTATGCTAGTTTAAAAGAACTTCTTCGTATTCCTATATACAGGGATGAGGTCGAAGCCGGAAGCACATTGAAGGGAAGCCTACTCTCGTATTCATTTTATGAAACTTCGTCAAAATATGTTTTGTTTGTGAAAAATTAGTGAAGTAAACAGTGTACAAAACATAATTTGTGTTATAATAAGCATTCATCAGTTTAGCTGTTGAAACAAAAGCGTTTAACGATCGGCTTCTCAACGATTCTGACGTGTTACTCTATCACATTTGTCACAATCTGTATTATTTATTATTCATGTCTTTACTAAAACTGGTATGGCAGAATAAATCTCTGGGGAAATGGTTAAGTGAAGATCTTGCTATGTCATATACATCAATGTGTGAAAGAGTGTGTGTGTGTGTGTGCGTGTGAATTTGTAATATGTGTATGTTTATATGTGTGTAAATAGACATAAACATATATGTATATATGGTTGAGTGTGCGTGTATGAGTGTACGTGTGTGTATAATATGCGCGTGGCACACATGTGTATGTGTGTGTGTGTGTGTATTTACATAGCAAAAAGAAAAAAAATCTTACAATGACAAATATGAATGTCATTATATTCTCTTTAGGTTATAATGTTCTTGTCGTTGTTGTTGTTGTTCTTATCAGCTTTACCGTTGCTGTTGTTGTTGATGATGAGGATAACGATGATGATGATGATGATGATGATGATGATGATGACGACGACGACGATGACGACTATGGTGATGACGGCGACGACAAAGACGACGGCGATGATGATGATGATATTCATGATGATGACGATGATGATTATGACGATGACGATGTCGATGACGATGACGATGATGATGATGATGATGACGACGATGATGATGATGACGATGACGATGACGATGACGAAGGTCTTGACAGATACATTTATATCGAT
>NC_069006.1:3102464-3103635 GCF_001194135.2 Octopus bimaculoides
TGACGATGACGAAGGTCTTGACAGATACATTTATATCGATATTATTATTATCATCATCATCATCATCATCATCATCATCATCATCATCATCATCATTATTATTATTATTGATGTTGTTATTAGTATTATTATTATTGTAGTCTTATTTTTATAACGTGCTTTCACTTCACTACCGAGCGCAGCTCTGTGTGCCTTGGGCATGTGCTGTGGTTTGCTGTGATGCTCTTATTGCTACTGTATTGAAAGTGTTTTACGTAGAATGTGTGCAGTGCCGAGTAGTGCTATTTTCTGTGTGTTATATATATTTGTAAGTCCTGGTGTTTTTGTTATGTATTTGTCTGAATGTTTTTTCATCATACCAAATGCACTTTCTGCTGGTGGTGCTGCATTGATCTCTATTCTATTTTTGCCAAGTTCTTGGTAGAATCTTTTGGGGGTTCACTTAGACTGTTTGGTTTGTTCAAAGAAACGTTGGCGTTTCTCATACCGGCGGATTCTTTGTGCTTTGGCTAGGATATCTTGCTTTAGTTGTTCTTTTTGTTCTGAGAATATATCTTCCTATGTTAGCTAGTTCCAGGGTTCATTGCTGTATCCAAATCTTTATCTAGGTTATTTTTCTTCCAGATTTTATATGTATATGTTGTTACGTCTTCGTTCTTTGGGTAGAGCACTGCTGTAAAATAAGCGTGCAGGATTAAAATATATTCCTCACGATTTCATTTATGCATTATGGGATATAAGGAATAACATCCGGCCCTTTATTTTGATGGTCATCATTTTCGTAGGGTACCGGTTCATTCATTTCTGGTGTTAAATGGATTTGCACGTTTTATTGTTATTATTATTATTATTATTATTATTATTATTATTATTATTATTATTATTATTGATTGATTGATTGATTGATTGATTGATTGATTGATTGATTAATTTTGTTCATTGTATACGTGTGTATTCGTGATTATTTTATTTATTTTTAAATTTGATTTTAGGAAAATTGAAGCATATCAGACAATACCGGAGCGTATTGAATTTATTTTGTGCGTGACTTTTGGCCCACCCTGTATATATGTATACATGCATATGTGTGTATATAATTATATATGTTTGTATATGTTTAAATATATAAGTATATATATATATATATATATATATATATATATATATATAT
>NC_069006.1:3104148-3111373 GCF_001194135.2 Octopus bimaculoides
TATATATATATATATCATTTACATACAAAATTATCATTCGTGGATGTTTCTCACGTAATCTGACACTTTAAAAGAATCTTTGTGCTATTTTAATTTTCTTTTCTTTTCTTTTCTTTTCTTTTTGGGGGATGAAGTTAATCTGACAACTCGGTATGTGTAAGTAATTGAGACACAAATGGCATTTACTCTTACATGAAAAAAATTAACAAAAATTGTATAATAATGAAAGGAAAATATATTTGCGGAATATGTTTATCTACATGAATTCTGTTCTCTCATATAACACACACTCCAATTAAGTTTCCATTACAAAAATTGAACATTAATAAATATACATAATATGAGACATTTTGGCAAAGCTGTTTTGGCGCCGCTTATTTGGCGTCGTGCTCTCAACACTGACTTATTTGACATCAGAGGCTTTAAAATTTTGTCTTGTTTTAATGTTTCTTTCGTTCTTTCCCGCCTCCTCCGTGTGAACATATTTCTTTTTATGTGTATGAGAAGAAAGAAAGTTTTTGCCTGAATCGTGTTCACTTCATAAAGTATAATCTGTCAATCTCTTCCTGTCTTTCATTCTTTCTATCTGTATGTGTATGTTTGTGAGTGCATCTGCATGCGTACGTGCGTGTATGTGTGAACGCGCACGCGTGTTTTCCTCCAACGTCAAAATTACTGTCACCAAAACAGGTTGAATGTCCAGTCTAACATGCCGGATCATCAACGTCCAAACAGCTGCGCCCAATCGTCTTATTCTGATACAAATATATAGCATTAATATTGATATTTCCAGTTAATCTAATGAAGTTTCTTTTCGTATTGGGTATTCTGTTATTCTGGCTTCAGTTCTTGTTTTTTGTTTTTATTTTATTCTATTGAATTTTCGACCGTAATACGAACAATCGTCGGGATTGACGGGAGCTTTATTCTATCGGCCCCGTACGAATGAAAGACAAAGTTGAACTCGACAAAAATATTCTCGTAGAACGTAAAATCCGTAACTATAAACACTGTAATGTGTTTCATCCGGCGCTTTGCCTAACTTAGGAATGGGTGAAATTCGAGTTTCCAGGGTAAATTTTCGAAATTCCAACAAGAAAATCAATTTCAGGTTGAAAGCTCTTCCTTATTATTCGCCCTGTTTTTGTTAAATTTATTTTTTATAATTTTTATTTTAAAGATGTAAATGTTAAATGTAAATGCTATGCAATAAATCTTGTTATATATAAACTACTTTAATATAACTTGGTTAATGTCATGCAACAGTGTTGTGTACATGACTACTTTAATATGAAGCAGTTAATGTCATGGAATAGTGCTGAATACACAAAACTACTAAACTAAGACTACATTAATATAAAGGTCACAGCTTTGGTACTACGGACATGTGATTTGAATATCACAGAAAAGAATCGCAAGATGGATTCTTCAAGCCGAGCCAACCAGCAGAAAAGCTGGAGGTAGACCAAGAACGAGATCGTTGGATAATATCATAGTCGCAGTTGGTCGTGTTTGAGAATCTAGCTGGAAAGTCTTATGACGGAAGCTTCTGACAGAACCCTATCAAGGGGGGTCCTGAGGATACTGCACTCACAGCCCTCCCAGGAATAGTTGACGGAGAAAATGGACGGTTGTTATGTAATAGTGTTGTATACATGACTGTTTTAATATATTATTCTTAATTTTGTGCAATAGGGTTTATATATAATGCAAAACTACTTTGATATAAAGCTGTTAATGTTATGCAATCGTGCTCTATACAAGACTACATTAAATACATTTGATTAAGTCTTCTGCATGTAACATGAATGTAGTGATTTAAAAGCGCCTCGATTTACGGAGATCATCGATGTAATTAATAAACAAATACAGGCTCTGTAATGCGGTGCTTAAAATGCAAAAAGCAACAAACAAGCAAGCGAGATAACTCTAGTGGTATTTATTCGCTGACCTACAATTTTGGAAACCGTAAACTGTTATAAATAATCAACTTGATATTTGCAGGAACTTTATGAAGCGTTTAATTTGTGTTCTTAATCGAAATCACGAAATACTCGGTACATACCTGTTATGAAACTTTATGGACATTCAAATATTGACATAAACATATGCTAAATTTTTATTCTGCATGCATTAACGATATAAGTGTTATTATTTACAATGGACTTCGTGTAATCTTTGCATCAACGCTGTCAAAATCAAGGTAAGTAACTCATATAACGACACGTGCTTTTCTCGGACCATAATTTTCCTTCTCTCTGGACTTAGCCTCTTTTCTGTTTCTGACGACGATCCATGCTCGAAACGTCACATCTCCCTCTTTTTTACATCTTAAACTTCCTCTCAGCGTCAGTCTAATACATTCACTAATTACGTCCCTTTGACTTTCATTACTTACCCTGTTTTTGTTTTTGTTTCTGATTTGCCTAAGTAAATCTATTTTTATCTTTTACTTGTTTCAGTCATTAGACTTCGGCCATGCTGGGGCACTGCCATGAAGAGCTTTAGTCGAACGAATCGACCACAGTCCTTATTTTTATTTTGAGCCTATTTTAACGGTTTCTCTCCCGAACCGCTAAGTTGCGAGGACGTAAATACATCAACACTGGTTGTCAAGCGGTGGTGGACGACAGACACAGGCACAAGTACACACACATACAGACACACACACACAGAACGAGCGTCTTTCAGTTTCCGTCTACGAAATTCATTCACAAGGTTTTGGTCGGTCCGAGGCTGTAGAAGAAGACACCCAATGTGCCACACAATGGGACTAAACCTGGGCCAAGTTGCTGGGAAGCAAACGTCTTACCACGAGGCCACGCCTGTTTTCAATTTAGGAAAATATCGAAGTACACCCACCAACTATAATTCCCTCCTAACCGGTTCCGCGTTCATTTACACACTTATCTGTCATTCTTTACTTCGAATTTTTTTTTTACCATTCTAACACCCATCCCCCCCCCCTTATTAAACTCTTCTCTTTTTCTTTCTTTTTCTTCTTTTCGTTCTTCCTTTCCTTTACTTTTTCTTCGTTCTTTTCCTTTGTTTCACCTCTTTTCTCTCGTTCTCTTATACATTTCTTAAAGCAGGTCGGAATTAAACGCAGAAAATATGAATAGGTCGCTTGAAAACTTAACATTTACTCCAGTGTTTCTCAACCGGGTCAATATGGTCCCTTTGGGGTTTACATAAAATTTCGTGAAACAGTTAGACTGTTTATGCATGTTTCTTTGTAATTAACGTTGAAACCGACTGACGAGCAGAAAGAAGAAACTCACGAGTGATGATTGTAAAGCTCCATACATGTAAAATTATTTCACTCTACTTCTGGTAGTAAGCACTTTCCTCTCTGTGTGCATGTGCCTGTGGAGTATATGATCTATTTCATATTATGAGAAATGTTGGTGCCTTGCTCACGACACGATAAGGGAGATGATTTAGACCACTTGGAACTATCTTCCTTGGTTGCTATACATACCTATACGACTGGTAGTGTTGAAGGATATATTTTTCCACTTTGTTTAACATCAGGTAATTTTACATCACTCATTAACTGATAGATGCATTATCATTAATAGCATATTTATAACAGGTATACAATACATATACATACATAAATACATATATATACATAAATACATACATACATACAGTCCACAGATGAGATCCAGAGATTCTTAGTACGGGTGACACTTAGCTCAAAAGATTCAAGCTTAGACTCCGATGTCTTTACAAGGGATTGGTTACACAGGGTAAAGACTGGCGATAAGAGGGGATCAAGTTGATCCAAAGATTCTCAGTACAGGAAACGCTATGTAGAGCTTTTTTTCCTGTGGCGAAAAGGGGTGGGTGGGTTTGATGTACCCAGACTAAATTTTAAGCACGACATATACGAAATAAAACACATAAATGATAATTACTACGAAACTAACTTGTATAAATTAGATACACTAAATAAAATATATATGTAACTTACTATAACAAACTCATAAACCGTATATAGTGGCATAAGACGAAAACTAAAACCAGCAAATAAATAATCATTATTAAATAAACTGATGTAAATTTGAATAACTAATATAAAGATTTTAAATACTAATAAATTGTACAATATATGCATGACTTGGCTGACAAAGACAAGACTCTAATAAATTCAAATATGAAGCCATCAGGCTTATTGCACGGCAAATACGTTGTACCTCAGTTTAGCTATGCGCGTATAGCAGCCTCTTTCAAATTTAACTCACCAGTCTTATTGTACACATTAATCTCTACAGACTTATAACAATTACAACAAAAACGTATTTAAATGCATATATTTATCGTTGGCTTTCAATTATCTAGGGTAAATTTTGTATGATAAAGTTTTGAAAAAAACTATAAGTGGAAACGAAAATATCGGTTTTGTATCTGCAACAACCATTAAATTACCCAATCAAACTTGGCATCTTCACTTTCTATAAATTATTAAGAAAACAAATCTCACAAAACGTCAAGTATAAGTTGGCTGACAGAGGAAAACACTTCCTCTTTCTCTCTAGAGGAAATGCATCTAACTTGTCTAAATAACTTGCACGCAAACGAAACGTATGCAGTGTTTAAAACAAAATTAATTGCTTTAGCTTATCTGAAACTAGCAAAACCCTTTGTATCTAACATTTGACATAAAAGCCATTCTGTTTCTAATTGATAATTTATCTCCAAACACTAAATCCATTGTTTTAAACATTCCGGCCACCACCAGTTTTAAATGTAAATTCGTATACTGTATAGAAAATTAGTACCCATACTATCTTCACATGCTAAAGTTTCTCTATAAATGTTAGTTCTAATCCTTCATAATAAGATAACTCCTGAACTTTGGTAAATTGTCTTGAAATTTCAAACAAAAACTTGTAGTTCCACATATCACTGCATTAGCTAAAATTGCTATCTTTCTATTCATAATTATTCTCATTCTAACTATTGATTTACTTTTTATGATTTGAATATCAGAAATAGTTCCGGAGGTAACGGTCCATTTCTTCTATAAAATAATCATTTAATTCTCCTATTTTAAACCTCGTGAAAGTGCGTGGCTTAGTGGATAGAGTGTTGTATTCACGATCGCAAGAATGTGGTTTCAATTTCTGGACCGGGTGGTGCGTTGTGTACTTGAGTAAAACACTTCATTTCACGTTGCTTCGGTTCATTTGGCTGTAAATGAGTAATCCTGCAATAGACTGACATCCTATTCTTGCGGGGTGGGTGTTTGATGAGAGATTGGTCGCTTATAGGCCATGGAAACCGAATAACCGGTTCTATATGTTCTCGGACTGAGCCACTAATGTCCACGGGTTATCTGTTTAACTGTTTTAAGCCTTAGACTCTCTTCTGAAAATAAAAGTCATACATTATATCACTACAGTGATTAGAGGGTCGGGCTTACACTCGTGAGATTGTGAGTTCGACTCCTGGACTGAGCTATGTATTCTTGAGCAAGACACTCTATTTCACGTTGCTCCAGTTCATTCAGCTGTAGAAATGAGTTGCAACATCACTGGTGCCAAGCTGTTATCGGCCCCTTTGCTGTTCCCTTACATATCATCGGTGGCGTGGAGAGGGGAGGCTGGTATATATGGGTGACTGTTAGTCTTCCACAAATAACGTTGCCCGGACTTGTGCCTCGGAAGAGAAATTTCTATGTTCAACCACATGGTTATTCTTTTACATCACCACAGAAATTATAATCGATTCTTACTTATTCTTCATTTGCTAACATCATCACATAACACTAGTTTCAAATTTCGTTGCAAAGCTAGCAGTTTCGGGAGAGGGGTAAGTCAATTATATTGACCCCAGTACTAAACTGGTACTTATTTTATCGACTCTGAAAGGATAAAAACAAAGCCGACCTCGGTGGTATTTGAACACAGAACGTAAAGACGGACGAAATACCAATAAGCATTTCATCCGACGCCGTTAACGATTCTGCCAACTCGCCGTCTAACCATCACATAATATTAACTACATGCAGCTACAAAATTTATAAATTAAAAAATTACCAGCATCTTTATCCATATAACATATTTGTATTCATCTTACTTATGTAAATCTTTCCCGACACACAAATCTATTTTACTAAAAGTTTCAGCTATTATAATACTTTCTCTGTTTCCATTCCTCAAAACCATCCACTTTAATCTCGTATTTATGAGTTCAACCACAAAATCTCTTACTGATTCCAATAACAAATTTCCTAACTTGAACTTATTGTCTCTGACTCTTTAGCTTTTCTTCCCTCATCATCAGTATCCCTAAGTATCTGTTACATATAACTTGAGTTCTTTATACGATGACTACAAATCAATTCTGCGTATCCCTAACACCCAGTCCACCTCTTAAATATGAGAACCACAAATGTAATTTTAAGCCCTGTAAGCGACCCACGCTTTTTTGCAAAGCGGGTGTTCAGAGAGCTTACCACCTACGCAGAGATATACCTTCATTCCATATGGAATTTTTCATTGCATGTTTTACCTTTTCGGTAAATAGCCAGAAACAGTAAGCAGCATATAACCGAGATGTTAAAAATCAAGTAAAATCTGCCCTTAAAGCTTTTTAAAATTGAGAAAAAGCCTTGCACTGAGTTAATCACACTCTCTAAACAATATATGCATTTAACGAAAAAATAAAAAGTAGTTTACATCATTGGATGCCAACGAAGTCGCAGGTATTACATCAGAGTTTTCGATCTCCTAGAGAGGTATTTAAACCGGCAATCTACCAAGTTTAGTACCTTTCGGAATCTTTAAATAAACGACTATAAAATCTATGTTAAAAAAATAACGTCTGTAAAAGTTAACTCTATGAGCGTCCAAAACGAATATGATCTCAAGAAACTTAAAACTTCTATAAGTGCCTCTCACTACATATTCGACTAAGCTCCTTCTATGTTACCTGCATATTTTCGTATATTTCAATTATTCTGTGGAAACTTATTTTTATACTTTTATTTTCATATATACAAATACACAAAATAAAACTATTTTCTCTTTATGTTAAAATGTTAAACTTAAGCTTGCTTCCCAACCACATAGTTCTGGGTTCAGTCCCACTGCATGGCACCCTGAGCAAGTGTCTTCTACTACAGTCACGGGCCGACCAAAGCCTTATGAGTGGATGTGGTAGACGGAAACTGAAAGAAGCACGTCATATATATATATATATATATATATATATA
>NC_069006.1:3111610-3112895 GCF_001194135.2 Octopus bimaculoides
ATATTATAGAAATTTATTGCTGGAGTCACAATGATTTTTTTTAAAAATTTAATTAAAAATTCTCTTTTAAAAAATTGTAAAAACAAAGGAGATTAACAGACATGGTGAAAGTTATGAAGATTTTAGTGTTGACGCTTTCGACTGTCAGGATCCACTTGGTATGGACCAAAGCTTTCTATGTTCAGATCGTTAAAGTGATAAGGCGGCGTGCTGGCAGAAACGTTAGCACGCCGCGCCAAATGTTTATCGGTGTTTCGTTTGTCTTTACGTTCTGAGTTCAAATTTCACCGAGGTCGACTTTTCCTTTTATCCTTTCGGGGTCGATAAATTACGTACCAGTTGCGTATTGCGGTAGATCTAATCGACTGGCTCCCTCCCCCAAAATTTTGGGCCTTGTACCTTGAGTAGAAAAGATCTTTAATGTAATAATTGTGTTCAAAAGAGGTTGTCAGAATTTTCATTTTTATTTCAGATTTGAAGTTTTTATAATTTCTACTTCTTCTTTTGCTTTTCGTAATTCTTCATGTTCTTCTATTTTGAAAAGTGGGAAATATTCTGAATTTCTCATTCGCACAATTATTTCAATGTTCACTGTATGGAATATTTTAACAGATTTGCAATTGATATATTCTGATTCGGTCCATTCATTTTGTTCCTCATCAATCAATACAGTTCTCATTTTCCCTCTGAAATGTGTTGGAACATGTTAGAATTTCGATTTGACAATTCTTATTTTCATTAACCTTGAATTCTTTTCCATCCTTTGAATATTTCAATTATACTCAGGTCAATTAAATCGCCCGTCCGCCTACGAAGGCCATAGGTACATTGACACATGCATATAATGAAAGGAAGACAAAGAGAAAAGAGACGGAAAGATGCGTGAAGAGGAAGAATAAACTAAAACCCTAAAAGAGGGTCATTAAGGCATTTCAAGGTCAAAAGGATTTTGCTAAAGTGGACCACTTCTCCCCCCTCCCTCCGCACACATCCTTTATTCTCCCTTTATCTTCTTTTCATTATGTGTGTGTGTGTGTGTGTGTGTGTGTGTGTGTCAATGTGCCTATGTCTATATATATGTGCTGTGTTTCTGTGCGGGTGTGTATGTGTGTGTATATACATATGTGTGTGTATCTTTCTGTGTGTATGCATCTATTTGTGCGTATGTAAGTATGCATATATATATATATATATATATATATATATACAGGGTATCAAGAGATACCACCACGCTGAAAAAATAGCAGTCAAATCCTGACTCTAAAACCACAATGCGGACATTTAT
>NC_069006.1:3115869-3117248 GCF_001194135.2 Octopus bimaculoides
AATTAACGTGAAAATGGCTGAGCACTCCACAGACATGTGTACCCTTAATGTAGTTCTCGGGGATATTCAGCGTGACACAGTGTGACAAAGCTGACCCTTTGAATTACAGGCACAACAGAAACAGGAAGTAAGAGTGAGAGAAAGTTGTGGTGAAAGAGTACAGCAGGGTTTGCCACCACCCCCTACCGGAGCCTCGTGGAGCTTTAGGTGTTTTCGCTCAATAAACACTCACAACGCCCGGTCTGGGAATCGAAACCGCGATCCTATGACCGCGAGTCCGCTGCCCTAACCACTGGGCCATTGCGCCTCCACTAAGAATACAAACACAGAGAGTTAAAGAACTATATATAATCTGTAAATAATTAACGCTATATACATGCGGTGTAATTATAACAATTATGTAACTAGCCTTGTCCAATACTAACTAGGTAAAAATGCACCGTAGTCTTTAGTTATCTGTCAAGTCACACCAAGGTCCTCAGACAGATAATAATTTCCTTGAGATGTGCGCTGTGCCCAATAAGACTGCTGGTTGCAAGACGTCAATCTTGCATGGGATTTCCAGTTGCCTTAAGAAGTCTTGAAGTTTCAATGGGATTGAGCCCAATGCTCCGATCACCACTAGTATCACTTTTACATTACCCTCTCGCATTCCATACAGTCTTGCCATTTCCGCTTTCAATTCGGAGTACTTGGTGATTTTTTCAACCTCTTTACTCACAACATTCATGTCATTTGGTATGGCACTTAAATTTTGAAATTAAAAATGTTTTTCTTTTTTTGGTTTATAAAATAGTTTTAGTTTATGAAAAACGAAATATTTACATGAAATTGAAGGTACAATAATAGTCATTTTTTATAGCAAAATTAGTCTTGTTGTTTGTAACTTTTGGTGAGCCATAGTGCAACCAACAAACATGGTAAAAATCCCTGCCATTAATTTGGTGTGGGTGGGTAATATAAAATAATTTAATCACAACATATATTTAAATTAAACATCAAAAAAATTGAAATATTATCATCACTTACGTGGAAAAATTATTTTATAAGGTAAAATCTTAAATTATTAATTGACACATTATTAATTATCTTATAACAGCAATGCCTGGAAAACATACTGCTGCAAAGAATGCCAGTTCTTCTAATTTATCCCTCTTTACAGTTCTCATCTTTGAAATTTATTGTACAAAACTGTTCAGCTAATTTGTAAGTTTGTCTAATTAGTCACTTTTTTCTATATTTAAGGTAGTAAATTAGCCAAATTTTACTTAAATAAGTATAGTGTTATTTGTAAACTATAATAAAATAATTTTAATATTCAAATTTTAATTTTAGCTGCAATATCTTAAATAAAAAGTTTCTTATTCTTTATTTTACTT
>NC_069006.1:3117258-3118432 GCF_001194135.2 Octopus bimaculoides
CAATGCCTGGAAAACATACTGCTGCAAAGAATGCCAGTTCTTCTAATTTATCCCTCTTTACAGTTCTCATCTTTGAAATTTATTGTACAAAACTGTTCAGCTAATTTGTAAGTTTGTCTAATTAGTCACTTTTTTCTATATTTAAGGTAGTAAATTAGCCAAATTTTACTTAAATAAGTATAGTGTTATTTGTAAACTATAATAAAATAATTTTAATATTCAAATTTTAATTTTAGCTGCAATATCTTAAATAAAAAGTTTCTTATTCTTTATTTTACTTGAAGTAATAGCTTGTCCTATACTTTTTCAGGTGTAATAACTTGTCCTGTGCTTTTCCAGGTTTATAGTTTTAAGAATATTGCTTTTCATGCTCACATTTTTCCATGTAATTGAAGTATGGATGTGTTAAGTTATACAGTAGATGTGTTTTGGTATAAATAAAAGTTTATTTTAGAGGTAAAAATCTAGCTTAGTATTATGTGAGGATATGTCATGGTAGTAGGGCCGTAGTGGTATTCAAGCTATAAGGGTGTAGTGCCAGTTATGAATATAAGAAAAGATACGAGTAGGAGGGTGCACATAAGTGAACGAAAATTTATACGTAATATAGGAGAAAATAAATAGGGAGAAGAGTATGTGTATATTTACTCATACGTGTGTAGAGGCATATTTGCACATTAGTATATATAGATACTGGAATTCTAGTTGTTGTACGATTAGGGTATGTATGCATATAAAAGAAAACAACGTACAAATATACACATACCGGAGAAAAGAGAGAAGAGGCACACACATATAGATATAAATACACATACATAATAAGTAGTATACATGTGCGTATGCGAGAGAGAGAGAGAGAGAGAGAGAGAGAGAGAAAGAGATAATAATAAACGGAGCAAAACGCATGTCGATGAAAGTTCCTTTAATTCCTACATATATGTTTCGAAACAAATGATCGTACTTTCACAAAGGAGAAAGAGCCGTTGGGGTCCTCATTCATTTCTCTTCAGGGAAATCATAATAAAACATGTAATTGCAAGACAAAAACGAAATCATGGGGTAACTTACGATCCGAGATGTTACATGGTCAGTGACCGTTAGAAGGTTTGTTTACTGGTAACTATTAACGTATTCAAATTATCGAAAGTTTTAATAACTGAGATAATATTAATAT
>NC_069006.1:3118564-3119536 GCF_001194135.2 Octopus bimaculoides
ATATATATATATATATATATATATATATATATATATATATATATATATATACGCAGATACACACGTTCATATTAAGATACATGTTAGTACTTACATATTTATAAGAAAACAAACAAATGAATAGATATAACATAGATAACATATAAGATCCATACCTAGATATGCACACATGGGTGTAGGCATGTAGGACACCAAGAAGTATTATATGTAGATATATGTATGTAGATATCAACAGAAAAATATATGTAATTATAAGGTGTAGTGATAAGTGACATAAACCAGTATGCAGTTAGAATGGGTATGATGAGAGGGGGGAAGTGCAAAAGAAAAAGGGGGAGTATAGGGACACAATTGTTCAAATAAAATACACATATTTGTATTTTATCTGTATTTTATTTGCATTATATTAATTTAATTAATTCAATTTCATTTAATTCAATCATGAATTTGAATCATTATTTTTATATCTCTGTACGAGATAATCGTCTGCAAGAATTAGACTTATACGTTTTAACAACTTGTCCCCTCTAGTTTTAAATAAATTTAAAGGTTTTATAGACTTCTTACCGTAAATTCACCATATATTATATACAAGTATCACTTTCATATTTTCGCAAATTTACGTCTGTAAACAACCAGCAAAGTATGGAGAATGAACATTAAAAATCTATTTTGGAAACTCCCAAATTAAAGGACGAATCTACATTCGACTTTTTTACACCTATATATATATATATATATCGCCGCAGGAATGGCTGTGTCGTAAGTAGCTTGCTTATCAAACCACATGGTTTTGGGTTCAGTCCCACTGCGTGGCACCTTGGGTAAGTGTCTTCTACTATCGCCTCAGGCCGACCAAAGCCTTGTGAGTGGATTTGGTAGACGGAAACTGAAAGAAGCCCGTCGTATATATGCATATACCTACATATATATATATATATATATATGTGTGTGTGTGTGTGTGTGTGTGTG
>NC_069006.1:3119705-3120782 GCF_001194135.2 Octopus bimaculoides
AATTTTTTTTCTCCGTGTTTTTCTCCTTGTCTCCGTATTCTTTCTGTTGAAGAGCGTAGCTCGAAACGTCAAAGACTTTCCGTATTCCCGAGCGTCATACTAATATATACTTTTGTTATTTACACCACCTGTCCTCGTCTGTTGTTATTATTTGTATATTCTCCCATATATATATATATATATGCATATGGGTGTGTGCGTGTATATATACATACATGTATGCATATGTGTACGTGTGTATATATGTGTGTGTGTGTGTGTGCGTGTGTGTGTGTGTGTATATATATATATATATGTATGTATATGGGTGTGTGCGTGTATATATATACACACATACATGTATGCATATGTGTATGTGTGTGTGTGTGTGTGTGTGTGTGGAGGCTCCGGCAGGGGGTGGTGGCGAACCCTGCTGTCGTCTATCACCACAACCTTCTCTCACCCTTTGCCCTGTATTTCGAAGGGCCAGCCTTGTCACTCTGTGTCACGCTCAATCTCCCCGAGAACTACGTTAAGGGTACACGTGTCTGTGGAGTGCTCAGCCGAGGCTGTTCCGTTGATCGGATCAACTGGAACCCTCGTCGTCGTAACCGGAGTTTCGAGACTGCCCTAAACGAAGTACGTATGTTTAACGGCTTTCCAGCTGTGACTATCACCACTATGGTGTTCCCATTTATAGCATATGAGTCTGATTAGAGGTTCATTTGGCTGTTATAGGTAGCAAATCGAGCGAACTGCTGGTCTTCTAATGCACACAGAGAAGTAAAGGAACGTAAATAAGATAAAACAAATTAGAAATAGAGAAAGAAAAGAAAGAAAATTAACCCTCATTCCTCCTTTCACTGCTACCGCGACCGGCGCCGCCGCCCACGATCAAACACCATGAAACTAACCTTCCCGCGCCCCACGTAGTAAACCAAACACTAACTCCTAAAAGTTAAAGTATACCAACTCTACCTTAACCACCCCACCTTTGTAAAATGTCGAGTTTGGAGTTAGATTCCATTTCGTTTCCACCAACAAGTTATTCGAAAGAATCTAGAAACAGCGAGGAAGGAAATAATAGTACCAAAAAAT
>NC_069006.1:3121177-3121910 GCF_001194135.2 Octopus bimaculoides
CACTCCAATTTCTCTCTCATTCTCTCTCTGTCTCTCTCAATCCCTCTGTTTCTTTATTCATTATTCATCCCTATCTCCCTCGGTCTATCTCTAACTTTTTCTACGTTCTTTCACCTCTACAACTCAATTTTTTTTTTAAACCGTTTCCTTTTTCTACCCGACTTTCTGTTTTTACTTTCTACGTTTCAATTAATTTAAAAAAACAAATAATTATATCTCTCTGCGTGGGTCCATGCCTCTGGGTGTATGTGTGTGAGTGAGCGTATGTCTGCGCGTGTGTGTGTGTGTCTTTCTCTCCCCCTCTCTCTATCTTTCTCTCGCCCTTTTCTGCATGCCTTATTACAATCAACCATGCATAAATGCATGCACATACATATATACATATGTTTATAGATAAACATATAAACATCTATCTATCTATATATATATATATATATATCTGTCTATCTATCTGTCTGTCTGTCTGTCTATCTATATACATACATATATACATATACAGATATATATATATATGGTCTGTATATACATGTATACACATACACACACATATTAACCAAAGTGTACAGTATTATATTCCATTAAGGGACGATTTTACCGGTTGGTTTCGCCTTAGGGATTCAACAGGATGTTAAGTAACAGTCCGCGTGTAAAAATGTACATATGTATGTGTATATGTGAATGCGTATATACATACATACACATACATACATACATATATATATATATATATATA
>NC_069006.1:3122748-3124454 GCF_001194135.2 Octopus bimaculoides
TTAACACCAAAATAATAAAATTATTTTTATCCTTTTGGTCTTATTTTCTTTTTTTTTTTTTTCTTTTCATGAAGAGTTCGGTTAAACGAACGAAAGCGTTAATAAAGAATTATCCAAAATTTTGACTGCCTCCTTTTTTTCAATATACAATATTTGTACACTACTTCAAACACACACACTCTCTCTCTCTCTCTCTCTATCTCTCAGAAATTGGTCTTATGAGCCAATGGCTTTGATTCTCTTTTGTTCCCCACAAAGGTTCCGAACTGGATGAATCATTACAGTGTCGGACAAAATGCTTAGCAGCACTTCTTCCGGCTCTTTATATTCCTAGCTCAAGTTCCACCGAGATCAATTTTGCTTTTTCATCATTTTGCGCTCGATAAAATAAATACCCGACTCGTGTGGTGGGATCGATGAAATCGACTTCTAAGTCCTCCTCCATATTTCAAGTCTTCTTCCTTTCTTATAAATGATTACAATTATTACAATCAGAAAGTTAAGGTGGCGAGCTGGCAAAATCGTTGGCACGCCGGGCGACATGCTTAGCGGTATTTTGCTCGTCGCTACATTCTGAGTTCAAATTCTGCCGAGGTTGACTTTGCCTTTCACCCTTTCGGGGTCGATAAATTAAGCACTGGCGTCAATGTAATCGACTAGTCTTCTCCCACCAGATGTCAGGCCTTATGCTTATAGTAGAAAGGATTATCAGTAGAAAAGGTTATCAGAAAGTTAAGATGGCGAACTGGTAGAACCGTTAGTGAACCGGATAACATGCTTAGCAGTATTTCGTCCGTCTTTAAATTCTAAGTTCAAATTCCGCCGAGGTCGACTTTACGCCTCATCTCTTTCTGGATCGATAAATTAAGTACCAGTTATGCACTGGGTCGATGTGATCGACTAGTCCCCTCCCCACAAATTTCAGGTCTTGTACCTACGATTGAAAGGATTATTACAATCAGATCAATGCGGCCAGTTGGCAGAACCGTTAGCCTACCGGACGAAATGCCTGGCGGCATTTCATCCGTTTTTAAATTCAAATTCCATTGACGTCTACTTTACCTTTTGGGGGTGGTAAAATAAATAGCAATCAAGTATTGGGGGCAATGTACTCAACCAGACCCATTCCCTGAAATTGCTGACCTTGTGCCAAAATTGGAAACCAGGGGACCTGTTGGCAGAATTATTATAGCATCGGAAAAAATACCCTTTTTTCTGGGGGTTTTTCTTTCTCTTTTTAGTTATGACCCTTTACTTTCTGGGTTCAAATCCCTTCCGGATCAACTTTATCTTTTATCCTTCCGGGGCCGATGAAATATAATAGCAGTCAAGTCCTGACAGAAATTACGATGTCCAATTCCTTTTTTCCGCCCCCGACATCGGCAGCCAAAATGTCTGGCCTCGTGGCCTACTTTACCAATAATTACTGAAGCCTGTGGTGGTGGTCGTGGTGGAGAGGACGGCAAAATAATGGCGACTATGAAGGTCACGCTGATGAGGACGATGACATTCATGATGACGGTAACAATGATGATGGTGATGATGATGATGATGATGGTGATGATGATGGTGATGATGATGATGATGGTGATGATGATGATGATGATGATGATGATGGTGATGATGGTGATGATGATGATGATGATGATGATGATGGTGATGATGATGATGATGATGATGATGATGGTGATGATGGTGATGATGAT
>NC_069006.1:3124703-3128248 GCF_001194135.2 Octopus bimaculoides
GATGATGATGATGATGATGAAGATGATGATGATGATGATGATGATGATGATGATGATGATGATGATGATGGTAATGATGACGATGATGGTGATGATGATGACGACGATGATGATGATGGTGATGATGACGACGACGATGAGCAGTATTTGGAGAATTGCGACGCAGATGATGTTGATGATGACGGTTATGATGATGATGGTTATGATGATGATAACAATGCTGATTGCGTTGATAATGAAGGTGATGATGGGGATGATGATAAAAAATGATGATGATGATGATGATGATGATGATGATGATGATGATGATGGAGGTTAAGGTGGCAGCGGTAGCGATAGTCAAACGGCTGGTACTAATTATGGTAATTGCTGCTGCTGCTGTCGTTGTTGTTGTTGTTCTTGTTGTTGCTTATCTCCCTGATTCAGCTTGGTTTGTTCACGAGGAACGGGGGGGGGTGAACGTTAATCTGAGTTAAATTCTAATCATTCCCCCACTCACCGCAACGCCCTCTATGAGATTACATATCGGAGTGATATCACTGACACCTACAAATCTTACCTTGCCCCACGGTCTCTTTTTTCTCCCTCCCCACCTCTCTCTCAGTCTCCCATTTCTCTCTCTCTCTCTCTCTCTCTCTCTCTCTCTCTCTCTCTCTCTCTCTCTCTCTCTCACTCAATATATATATATATATATATATATATATAAAACATATGTGTGTGCGTATTTATACATGCATACACATATATATATACATATATATACATACATATACATACATTCACATACACACGCATATTTATATATATATATATATATGTATACACACGCACATACATATATAAATATATGTATATATTATATATATGTGTGTGTTTATGTGTGTGTGTATTTATGTATATGTGTATATATATATGTGTGTGTGTGTGTGTGTGTGTGTGTATAAATGAATATATATATATACATATATATATATATATATATATATATATATATATATATATATATATATATGTATATATTCTGATATCAGTAGATATAGCAGCAGATACGTAAACACTGATATCAGTGGATAGCTAACAAGGGAGTTACTCTTTTGAATATTTCTTCTAAAGTTACCCACAAACTTGCTGATACCTCAGCTTTTTTTTTTCCATCGTTACTACAGCATGGCCGAATGGTTAAGAAATATCGTCCTACATCCACCAAATCCTGGTAGCGATCTCCTTGCATGGCACTTTGGGTAAATGTCTTCAACACTAGCTTCGGATCAATTCAAACCACCTGACAGAAAATAAGTGTGAAATTGGTTGGAAGTCTTTCGTGCGGTTCGTTAAAGTGGAGTGAAAGAGCAGTCTTATCACTCTGATGCCGAACGGTTTTGGCTAAATATTACGTAACGATTGCACGTGTTGTGGAGTAGTAGTAATAATAATAATAATAATAATAATAATAATAATAATCATGATAATAATAATTCACTCTTTTATTAGCCACAAGGGCTCAATTACAATAACATTACAGGACATGCAACAATATAAGAGACAAAAACGGGACGATACAATGGGTTTGCCGCGTGTAAACAAAGCATAACAATAAAAAATTAAACAATTAGTGGCTGACGATATGTACATCTCTGACAATGAGCAGAAGTAGTGGGGAAGCATCATAGCCATGTATTGAGAGGAATTCTTTGGGGTTTAGATAATTCACCTCTGGAAACATGGGTGTTTCGTTCAACATCCTTAAAATAAACCCTATTCAGGAATCTTTTGAGTAGGATGGGCTACTCGACCTGAAGAAAATTCCAACTGGGTCCCACCTGCAAGGTCATGCGTGGTTGTGATGCATGTGCCTGCTGTACCCTTATCAGACGGGTAGTCATGATGGGTATTCTGGGCTTCGTATATTTGTACCCCAGTGTCACTTTGATGGCATGCACTGCTCTCTCACTGAATAATAATAATAATGATAATAACAATAATAATAATAATAATATTAATAATAATAATAATAATAATGCGAGTAGAGCACCCAGTAGAGCTGTTTCAAAGCGTTTGCCTCTTTCGCACGGCAGAATCATCAGGAAAGTATGACCAAAGAAAACAATTTCAATCAGCTCAGAAAAGAAACTCTTCCCTCCTCGCCTCTCTCTTTTTCTTCCTTTCTTTCTCTCGCTCGCTCATTCTTTCGCTCATTCTTTCCTGCTCTCCACTCTTCATGTCTTTCTTTTTTCCCCGTTTCCCCTCTAACAAAGCCTCCAAAAATTCACCACACACACACTTACAGACTCATATATATACACATATATGTACACACACACACACACACACACACACACACACACAAATTCAAAATTACAAAGAACATTCTCTTCTCAATTCAACTCCAGATTTTTTTTCCGACTAACAAACATTTATATAAAAGGCATTGTCTGTAAAAATATCATTCTAAAACAAGGTCGGACTTAGATGCATACCCGCACTTAGACGCATACCATATAGCGATCATTTGGACACGTGTGCACAAGGAAAATTTACAATTTTCCCTCTTCATAAAATAAATGAAGAGAACGACCTTCTCCAGAAGGCAAAAGAAGAATATTTCACAAGATTTCTGAGTCCGAAACTAAACCGGATAAAGTCAACAACAATTTTACTGAAAGCAACTTTCACTATATATAATAACACGTGCTTGAAAATGTTAAGAACTGAAAGCGCTTGCACATCTATAAAAGCAAAGCCCACACACATTTTGTGAGAGTCTTTCGTCTTTCTAAAAAGGTTCTTTTCTCAATGATATTGAAATCTGGGGACTGCGGTGGTCAGATGTTCAACTTCACTAGAATGTTCCTCGTGCCATTCAGTAACAACTTTAGCTGTGTGAATTGATGCATTATTATCCTGAAAGATTGCGTTTCCATCCGGAAACAGTTCCGCAACCCAAGGATGAATTTGATCACATAAAATGCTTAAATAGTCTTGACTGTTAATTCTGCCATGAAAGGAGACCATTGGGCCGGCGGATTTCCAGGATATAGCCCCCCACCCCACCCCCGATCATCACAGATCCTCCTCCATGTATAACAGTTGGAAGAAGGCAGTCTGGGTCAAATGCTTCTTTTGTCTGTCTCTACATGTATACTCGGCCAGTTGTCGGAAATAAAGTAAAGGATGACTCGTCCAAGAAAATAACATTCTTCCACTGCTCTAGGGACCAATTCTGTAGGTTTTTATTCCACTCTAAATGCTTTGCAACGTTTGTTTTTGAAAGTAGTATTTTTCTGATTGCAGCCCTCCCATGAAATCCGGCTTTGTGCAGCTCCCGGCGAACAGTTTCTGTGGAAATTGGGTTCTCGAGGTGGTCATTAAGCTCTACAGTAATTTTGGGAGCTGTACTTTTGTGATCCTTTCTAACAATTCGTGTAAGAGTCCGAGGGCCCCTAGCTGAAAGTTTTGGTTTTCTTCCGGAGTTTTGTTCCGACGAGGAGGTTTTTCCCCTCTTTTTCAAAGGCTGTCATTACTTTCGAGACAGTACTTCTTGATAC
>NC_069006.1:3128735-3130806 GCF_001194135.2 Octopus bimaculoides
ATATAATATAATATAATATAATATAATATAATATATATATGGGGTGGGGGTGAGTGTGTTACTTTTCTTCATTGCTTGATATTCTTCCAAACCAAATAGGTTTATAAACTTAAGCTTCTCTTATTAAGGTGCAGTTAATTTAATTATTCGCTATTTATGCCGACACATGAAATGTTATACGATATCTTAATTGACGCACACAAGCTACGTAACACTAAGTTATATGTGTATGTATGTGTGTGTTGTGCGTGTGTGTGTGTGTGTGGGGGGGGTGAATTGTATTCAGAACAGACAATTAGTTCACAAAATAAGAAATGCTTTTCCTTGTTTCCGTTAATGCAGAGAAATACAACTAAATCTATTGTTATCACTGTAATATGTTGTTACAGCTGAACGTCAATTACATCAGGAATTACGAGCAGCAGCAGCAGTAGTGCTACTGTTGCTGCTGCTGCTGTTGTAGCTGTTATCAACAATTGTAATATTATTTCTAAAAAAACCCTCAGCATTATCGGGTCGGGCGACTTGCTCGGACTAATAACTTCCATTGGTCTTTCGATAACTGAAATACTTCATCTGCAGACACCGTGACTACGGATGATAGCAGTAGTTCGTAAACTGAACTGGTTTCTGTCTGTTCTGATACTTTTTCGACCCTCAAACGATTCTGTCAGTCAATCGCCCTTTTGATAATTTCTAATTTTTACACAAAACCAATAGTCTTGAGGGGATCGGTTAGCTTATTACATTGACACCAGTACTTCATTAATACTACATTTTGTCAACCCCTGGAAGGATGAAAGACGAATTTGACTCAAGAAAGATTTGACCTCAGAGCGTAAAGAGCCGGAATAAATGCCGTAGCACATTTTCCTCTAACGATTCTACCAGCTCTCCACTTTAAATGATTGTGTCTGACCACATGACCTCCCTCGTCACTTTGGATCACACAACTCAGCCACACTGTACCACGACGGTAACGACATGCAAGGCGTCAATGTCACTTGCAATCCCCCTAACAGTCACCTTCATGTAGCGCTGACCCATGTATTCAGGGATACAAGAGCATGGGCGTGTGTGAATCTCACATCACCCTGGCTCTTGTAAAGCGGAAAAATATTCCTCTACGCCTTGCCTCGTTTAGTAGACAAAATACAGTCCTACACATCGGGATGTGTTTCATTTAATTCATCTTTAGAGGGCACATATACAGCCCTTCCTGAATAACACGAGATACAAAGACGTTAAATTATTTTCCAAAGAAACTCTCGCAGCAAGGAGCATTTTTGTTATATTAGTCACCAATTTTGCTTCTGCAAATTTTGTTGTTGCTGTACGAATCCTTAAGCAAACTGTTATTTTCGCCAGAAACGCTAGGTACATTATTTTTAATTGTTCACATTAGACAGCACTCCCTAAGAATTAGACATAATTTTATCCTAGAAACAGAAAGATCATTAATCTCTTTAACGATCATAATGTCAAGGTTAGCTACCGAGCGAACATTTTAACTACTCAGCTATGCCCGTTTAAGCACGCACTCCCTTTACACCCACGCATACACACACACACACGCACACAAACACGCGCATACACACACATGCATGTAGATGTGTGTGTGTGTGTGTGTGTGTGTGTGTTTGCATGTATGTATATAAACTGCCAGGGCCAACCAAAGCCTTGTGAGTGAATTTAGTAGGTGGAAACTGAAAGAAATCTGTCGTGTATGTGTGTGTGTGTGTGCGTGTGTGTCGGTGCCCCAGTATGGTCGCAGTCTAATGACTAAAACAAGCAAAATATAAAAGATATACATAAACATGTGTATATGTGTGTGTGTGTGTGTGTGTGTGTGTGTGTGTGTGTGTGTCACTGTATCGATCAAACGATCGGATGTTGTTAAACACCGCTGGTCACAATGCACTTCCTTGCATCTCTACGGATGTAATCTTTTATTGAACTCAAGAAAACTTTAAAATTTAACAAGATCCAATCGTTCTTTAGTATCACGCTGCCACGGATCGATAATAAATATACTTTCTTTTTTCTTGTGGTAAAACTGTAAACTGGTGGT
>NC_069006.1:3131177-3132182 GCF_001194135.2 Octopus bimaculoides
TGGTGGTGGTGGTGGTGGTGGTGGTGGTGGTGGTGGTGGAATAAGAATTGGTAATCCATGTTGTTATTGTATGAAGTGTAATGATGATGATTATGATGATGATTATCATGATGATGATGATGGTGGTATTGATGGTAATCTTTCTCCTCTACCAAACCTTGTAAAGCACAAGGAAAGAGAACGTACATTTAATATCGATCTATGGTGCCCAGTAAGTGTTTAAAGGATTGTGAGTTCAACAAAAGCTTGTCTGTTGCCTGATCCATACTTTATTTTGTGGATCGTGAGGTCGAGAAAAAAATTATATCTGTGGTAAAATATTTCGTCCTTTTTTGGTTTTGTGTTAAATCTTTGTTTACAATTTTCGAGGGTTTTGAATTCGATAGAAGGTGACACTCGTGGAGATTGACTTCAACTAAAACCTTATGAATAACACTCAGCAAGTAGAGGGCACTTGAGCCTGCCTCAACGAGGAAATAAACGGCGCTATGGTACAATATTTTGCCCTTTTGTGTGTGTGTGTGTTTTTTTTTAATGTTACGGTGTAGTTTGAGAAAGATTTGGCTGCTATTTCTAGCTGGTCGAGAGATCACCTAAAGATTCTTTTCTACTCTAGGCACAAGTCCCGAAATTTTCAGGGATGGGGACCAGTCGATTAGATCTACCCCAGTACGCAACTGGTACTTAATTTATCGACTCCGAAAGGATGAAAGGTAAAGTAGACCTTGGCGGAATTTGAACTCAGAACGTAAAGACAGACGAAATACCGCTAAGCATTTCGCCCGGCTTGCTAACGTTTTTGCCAGCTCGCCGCCTTAGACCACCTAAAGATTTCGTGTGTGCTGTTCCCTAGGAGCAAACAGTCACGACTTCCGGTCTATTATGCAATCGTAGCTTCGATTGGCTAAAATTACACAGTTTTAAATGCTTAAAACTTTTTTATTATTAATTTCTAGAAAAAAAAATGAATGCGATTTTCGTCATCAACAACTGCATATTATGGTG
>NC_069006.1:3132975-3134306 GCF_001194135.2 Octopus bimaculoides
GGGCATTGTGAGTGTTTATTGAGCGAAAACACCTAAAGTTCTACGAGGCTCCGGTAGGGATGATGGCGAACCCTGATGTACTCTTTCACCACAACTTTCTCTCACTCTTACTTCCTGTTTCTGTTGTACTTGTAATTCAAAGGGTCAGCCTTGTCACACTCTGTGTCACGCTGAATATCCCCCGAGAACTACGTTATGGGTACACGTGTCTGTGGAGTGCTCAGCCACTTGCACGTTAATTTCACGAGCAGGCTGTTCCGTTGATCAGAGTGCCAGTGAAGTTGTGAAAGACAGAGAGAGAGAAGGCCGCCATGCATTTTCAAAATTGCATAACTCAAACACTATTTTTAATGGGATAAGAAATGAGGTCAGTATAGCGTTGTCTTCAATAATCAAAGGGATGCGATGAGCATTTTCATTGCATTTCAGGGTCTTCTCTCAAACAAATTAACTGGTTAGTTTAGTTTTCAATGATTTTGACAATTTTTCAATGTAGTTACTTTCAAATTTTATACACTGATTTGTTTTGATTTACATAAAAACAAAAAAAAAACAGGGCAATCCAATATATGACTTCAATTGCTGGAACGCACGCCTTTTTCCATCTGAAACTTCCACTCAGCGTTAATCTAATATATTCAATGTGTACATCAAACTGACTTTTCTTAGTTTTTCTGTGATTTTTTGTTCATGGATTTGTTTATATATATATATGTGTGTGTGTGTGAGTGAGTGTGCGCGCGCGTGTGTGCGTGCGTGTGTGTGTGTGTGTGTATGTGAGTATATATATATATAATATATATATATATATATATATGTGTGTGTGTGTGTATGTATGTATGTATCTATATATATGTGTGTAGAGAGAGAGAAACTATTGCTGAAGCAGCAGCAGCAGCAGCAGCAGCAGCAGTAGTAGTAGTAGTAGTAGTAGTAGTAGTAGTAGTAGTAGTGGTAGTAGTAGTAGTAGTAGTAGTAGTAGTAGTAGTAGTAACGATTAATTCTGTTTTCTGTCTGATATCACAGATAATTTTTATTCCTTCTTTTCAAAGTTATCTTTAGCTTCAGACAGGCTATTATTCATCTTGTCATTCGTATATCATCCGATAAACTTGCTCTCACATTTGGTGTGTGTCATGTTCTGTTCTAAGACGTGAGTATTAGGCAAAAAGTAAATTTAAAGAAATGAAAACTAAAATATCGAGAGAAAGAATTGTGTATGTATGTATGTATGTATATCTCTATTAGCACAACAATCTTTTCGGCTTCGTTCTGCACTCTGGTCCCTAGTGTGTGTGGAACGATGTAATGACCTCAGATGCAACATATAT
>NC_069006.1:3138896-3140351 GCF_001194135.2 Octopus bimaculoides
ATTTTCATGAAAACGATCGTCACGTAACAAATATCGGTTTCATTCTATATTCATTTATCATAATATATAGAGAGATTAATGTGGCGAGCTGGCAGAATCATTAGCACGCTGGACACGTTCTAAGTTCAAATTCCGGTGAGGTCAACTTTGCCTTTCATCTTTTCAGGGTCGATAGAATAAGTACCAGTTGAGCATTGGGGTTGGTGTAATTGACTTACTCCCTCCCCCACACTAAAATTGCTGGCCTTGTGCCAAAATTTGAAACTATTTTATGTACAGGGTGTTCGGCTTAAATTTGACGATTTTTTTTAGTCTCGTTTTTTTTTCAGGAACACCTTGATGTATTGGTGAAGAGTCAACGGCGTTGGAGAGCATAAAGTTTAAAGTTATAGTTCATAAAAAATATTAGTTGACATAGAGGCCCGAAAGCCATCCGAATATTGGTTTCAAATTTTGGCACAAGGCCAGCAATTTCGGGAGAGGAGTTAAGTTGATGAAATCGACCCTAGTGTTCGACTGGTATTTACTTTATCGACTTTTAAAAGGATGAAAAGTAAAGTCAGCCCCGTCGGAATTTGAACTCAGAGCATAAAAAGGGACGAAATGCCATTAATCATTTTGCCCAACGTGCTAACGATTCTGCCAGCTCACCGCCTTAAGCCATCCGAACAATGGCAAAGAGTTCGCTGTGTCATGATCATTGGCACCGAGTATCAAAATATTGATATCATAACTACTGCTCAATGCTCTGTGGACACTGTAAGGACAGTACAATGCGACGTGGACATGATAAAAACCATGTCCCCCACAAAATTGTGATGATCTTTGGTTGTGTCTCCACCGAGATGGACGTTAAGCCATCCGACATCTTTGAGCAGGGCCTTAGGCTCAATTCAGAATCTGATTGGAGATTGCGGTCAATCCCTGGCTGGAGAGCGCTGCTGCTGGAATACGATATGAGTCGTTGCGGGATTAGGATTCGTGCCATGTCTCCGGAAAGAGTCAGACATCTGACGCGTGGTACACCTGGGTGCACCTGTTCAGGCAACGTCAATTTGATGGAGGAGGGAATGAGCTAAAGCACAGCTCATACATTTGATCACTTTAGACAAATGATTTGTGCAGATTGTGCAGGTCGTTCGGCAAAAACTGCACGCTCATACATCGTCTTCAACAGAAGATTCCAGCCTATATAGAGAGAGACCCCCTTCGGTCATGACTGACCATGGGATTGCACCTAGGAGGTTACCCTCCCAGGCACAAGACCGGGCAAAATTGTTTATGGAAGACCAGCAGGCGCCCATGCATACCGGCCTCCCCTCTCCACGCCACCAGTGTTATCCAAGGGAAAGGCAAAGGGGCCGATACAGCTTGGCACCAGTGACGTCGCAACTCATTTCTACAGCTGAGTGAACTGGAGCAACGTGAAATAAAGTCTCTTGCTCAAGAACACAA
>NC_069006.1:3140587-3142050 GCF_001194135.2 Octopus bimaculoides
TGTGTGTGTGTGTGTGTGTGTATAAAGGAATATAAAAATACAAACTGACAAAATTTAGCCCAAACACCCTCTACATACACATAATTTCGGTCCTTTTACGATAGTCTATCGTTTTATTGTCAATTTCTTGTGTTATTTCGTTACATATATTTTCCCGTTCTATTTATACTAAATGTATTTCTTAATTGTTGTCGTTACAGACTTCTGTGGTTGTTGTTAGTGCTACTCTGCTTGGGCTTAATGTCTTACCAAATCATTGACCGTATAATCTACTACTACAGCTGGCCGGTCACTGTGAACGTCGACATCAACTACAACAAGACATTAATCTTCCCCTCTGTAACAATATGTAATCAAAATGCTTTCCGGTAAGTTTCTACCCCCCTCTCTCTCTCCCTCTCCCTCTCTCTTTCTCTTACACACACACACACACAAACACACCAACACACACACACACACACACATCTACATACACAAACATTCTTTTTTTTTTAGAATTATTAAGCGATGAAATGGCAGAATCGTTACGGCGCCGGGCAAAATGCTTCGTTACTCACCACCCCTAAAACCATTACAGTGGTTGGCCACTTTGTGCGCATCATCCTGTTGACATCAGAGGATATGCACACAACCATCGGTTATTTCTCTTGTTCAACTTTCGGTGCTGGTCAAAATTTTTCTCGTTAGTGAAGAACCAAAGCCGGCCACGTTCGAGGGTTTTAACCTTGTTAAGTAACCACTTGGTACGAATCAGTTTTCCTGTTTTGCAGTCATGAATTGGCCTCTACACAGTACACACTACTTGTATCGAATGTCTTCGTGCACCCCAATTTTGACAGTCCAATCCGACACCTGAAGTTCTTCGTTGATGGCTCTTATTGATTTTCCGGGATCATCATTACCGACAATGCTTTCTATCCGTTGGATCAGTTATGATGTCCTTATAGTGTCAGAACGTTCAGAATGTTTCTTATCTCTTTGATTCAATTGAAACATTGCCACAAGAGACTCCCAAAATATTGCAACCAGAGACTCCCAAAATATTGCCAGCAGAGGCTCCCGAAATATTGCCACCAGAGACTCCCAAAATATTGCCACTAGAGGCTCCCGAAATATTGCAACCAAAGACTCCCAAAATATTGCCAGCAGAGGCTCCCAAAATATTGCCACCAGAGACTCCCAAAATATTACCACTAGAGGCTCCCGAAATATTGCCACCAGAGGCTCCCGAAATATTGCCACTAGAGGCTCCCAAAATATTGCCACCAGAGGCTCCCAAAATATTGCCACAAGAGGCTCCCGAAATATTGCCAACAGAGACTCCCAAAATATTGCCACTAGAGGCTCCCAAAATATTGCCACCAGAGGCTCCCGAAATATTACCACCAGAGGCTCCCGAAATATTGCCACTAGAGGCTCCCAAAATATTGCAACCAGAGACTCCCAAAATATTGTCACTAGAG
>NC_069006.1:3142669-3144332 GCF_001194135.2 Octopus bimaculoides
ACACACACACACACACACAGAGTTACCGATAGAATAAGTACTAGGTTTACAAAGAATGAGTCCTGGTGTCGAATTGTTCAACTAAAGGCGGTGCTCCAGCATGGCCGCAGTCAAATGACTGAAACAAGTAAAAGAATGAACGAATAAAAGAATAAAAGAACTTATAGTGTGTAGTAAGAGGTTTCCTTCCTAACAACATTGTTTCGGGTTCAGACCCGTTGTGTGACATCCTGGGCAACTGTTCTCCATTATAACCTTGGGTCGACCTTATGAGCGGATTTGGTAAACGGAAACTGAAAGAAGCCTGTCATATATACATACATGTGTGTGTGTGTGTGTGTGTCTGCTTGTCTGTCTCTGCATTTGTATTAACTTTGCCACCACTACTAGCCAACCGCTATTTCTTTATTTAGGTACCTGTAACCTGGCGCTTCAGCAAAGAAAGGCCGATATAATAAGCTACTGGGATCAATTCGTTCGACTAAAACCCTTAAAGGTGATGCTCCAGCATACACACACATATCCATCCATATATATATATATATATACATATATATATATATATAAACACGTGCGTTTGCATGTGTGTGTGTATTCATAGCGACAAGAAAATAATACGTCCTGGATCTAATAGCTTTCATCTTTAAGATAAACCATTAGCAACCAATTGGTAATATTTAAATGATGAAATTATTACATGGAAGTCTTCAGTTATTTTTTAATTCGGAAAATTACCCGATTCGAAGGAGATCCAATTTCATGAAGTATATCCGTTGATTTCAATTTTAATATACATATCTATGAAGGTGGCGAGCTGGCAGAAACGTTAGCACGCCGGGCAAAATGCTTAGCAGTATTTCGTCGGCTGCCGAGATCGACTTTGCCTTTCATCCTTTCGGGGTTGATAAATTAAGTACCAGTTACGCACTGGTGTCGATGTAATCGACTTAATCCCTTTGTCTGTCCTTGTTTGTCACCTCTGTGTGTAGCCCCTTGTGGGCAATAAAGGAATAAGAAACGTTAGCTCGCTGGGTGAAATACTTATCGGTATTTCGTCTGTCTTTACGTTCTGAGTTCAAATTCCACCGAGGCCGATTTTGCTTTTCGTCCTTTCGGGGTCGAAAAATTAAGTACCAGTTACACACTGGGGTCGATCTAAACGACTGGCCCACTCCAGAAAAATTTCAGACCTTGTGCCTAGAGTAGAAAAGTATATACATATATATGTACATATATAATAAAATTCAAAAGAAAATTTATATATAATACACATGTGCGCGCGCGAGCGTGTGTGTGTGTGGAGGCACGTGGCTTAGTGTGTTGGACTCATGATCGTAAGATTGTGATTTCGATTCCTGGACAGGGCGACACGTTTTGTTCTTGAGCAGAACACTACACTAATCGTTACTTCAGTCCATTCAGATGGCAAAAATGAGTAACCTTGCGACGGACCGGCGTCTCGTCCAGGTGGAGAATTTCTACGCCGTGGAAACCGGGAAACCGGCCTTCACGAGCCTGGCATGGATCGAGAAGGAAACATTTTTTTATTTCATATGTATATATACACATATATCTATGTATATATATGTGTGTGTGTGTGTGTGTGTGTGTGTGTGTATACGCATACATACATGTATCTATCTATCTCTCTCTCTCTCTCTCT
>NC_069006.1:3149029-3149942 GCF_001194135.2 Octopus bimaculoides
TGTGTGTGTGTGTGTGTGTGTGTGTGTGTGTGTGTGTGTGTGTGTGTGTGTGTGTATCGGTTTTGTAACAGGTTTGCCAGATTCTTTGTGATTCGTAAGCTGACATACGCACGCAACAAGGACTCAAGCAGACAAACGCAGCTTCCGTAACAGACTAAGTCGAAAGTCAATGAAAAGTTTGAAAGTATCAACGAAAGAGCTTTGAGAGACAAAAACAAAACAAACGATTTACTGTTTAACCAAATTAAACTAACAATCGATTAGTTAGTTGGGTATTTAACCAATTAACTAATAAGAAAGGAGTGGAATTGAATCAGTGCGTGTGTTAATATTATTGAAATGTTCTGAATGTGTTGCACATATCCCTACTACATTATTTGTGCTGCAGTGTAAGCTGCAATCAATAAGTTTCTTTTCATAGATCTATTTATATTTATCTATTTATCCATCAACTTATTCATTTTGTGTGTTTTCTCCCGCTTCCAGTTTTTGTTCCCATTTGAATGAAACAGTCTGAAAGTTAGTCTGTAATGTCAAGCTGACTGTTGTCTCATTATTTCCAACCAATTGTTTTCTGCAAACACTTAAGTGGATATCTGACATAAACATCCTTATGTCCGTTTTTTTTTGTTTTTTTTTCCTTTTTCCTTTTTTCCTTAATTCACAATTCACCAATCCACTAGTGAGCATATATGATTGAATGTGTGTGTGTGTGTGTGTGTGTAACATATGTAATATACATGTAATATATATGTGCGTGTCTGTATGTACACATGCATGTGTATATGTTTATATACATACACACATACACACACACACACACATAATATATACATATGCATTAAATTCTGGTGGCTCAACTTAAGTACCATATTCATCTGAATCTATACATATATATATATAAATATATATA
>NC_069006.1:3150335-3154452 GCF_001194135.2 Octopus bimaculoides
TGTGTGTGTGTGTGTGTGTGTGTGTGTGTGTGTGTGTGTGTGTGTGTGTGTGTGTGTGTGTGTATGTGTGTGTGTGTGTGTGTGTATTATATATACATACATACATACAAACGTATGTGTGTATGTATGTATGTATGTACAATCAATGATCTGCAGTTGCCAATATTTTCCAATTACTTGCCGCAATAAAGATGAAAATGTCACACTAAAACTAAGGCAATAATTCCTGAAAAGGCGTATTACACCCGACTGCAGATGTAATAACAAGTGAACATCCGCTTTGTGTGTATACGTATATCAATCTATTAATATTTATCGTTATATTCCTCCACATCCACACACACACACACACTTAATATATGCGTAATGTTTAGTTTTTCGTCTGCATACTTGAACCTGCGATGTTGCTCTTTATGCTTTTCATGTTGCTATTTACTTAGTTGTCCCTAAAGAATCTCTTAGATGACGTTGGTTAAAATATTCAAACTTTGCACGGTTATACTGACCAGGTTGGGTTAAAACCACGAAGCGAAGGGTAAATGTCGTGCTATTGAACAGCCTCTGAAGAATATACATTCATATATTAAAGAACTTCAACAGAAAATTAATATTCTAATCCCAATATTAAAGCATTATGCTCGAAAGTATTATTTATTTATTGTTGATGCAGTTTTGTTGTAGATTGTCTGAGTACAAACGGAAGTGATTTGTATTCAGTGACATTTTAATGTAATATTTACTCCTCGTGCCAGAAGCATTCCGTCCAGTGGGTGTATGTAACTTGATCAGCTGGCCGATCTTACTCAGGTTACTTCGTTGTTCGTCAATAACTTCCATGACTGCTGGATGGTTGGTCGGGTGGATGGTAGTAGTCTAAGTACGTTTGTACTAATGCACTTCAGAAACTTGGTGATTCTAATCATTGATCTTACAGAGGCTCTTTAGACGGTACAGAATCACGTGAGGGCCGCCATTTGTCATCGGATGACCCTTCCACCGAAGCCGCACGTCTGCCATGTTGCTTGCCATGGTATCGTTTGTAATTCTAATCCGGGTGGCTGTCAGGTTCTATACTTTGTGCTAAAGGGTTGCCCGTGTTTGGTTCAGAACAACATATTGTATTTCCATACCCATCACTAACCCCTAATAACTTGGACACGCATGGGCAACCTTTCAAGAAGCGGGCCGTATGAGACATGACTCATCATCTCTGTCTCTCTCTTTCTCTCTCTCGCTCTCTGTTTCTCTTACTTTTTATCTCTCCCACTCTGTTTCTTTCGCTCTCTGTCTCTCTTGCTCTCTATCGTTCCCACTCTGTCTCTCTCTATCTCTCTCACTTTCTGTCTTTCTCGTGGTTCTGGGTTCAGTCCCACTGCGTGGCAGCTTGGGCAAGTGTCTTCTACTATAGCCTCGGACCGACCAAAGCCTTGTGAGTGGATTTGGTAGACGGAAACTGAAAGAAGCCCGTCGTATATATATGTATATATATATGTGTGTGTGTGTGTGTGTGTGTGTCTGTGTTTGTCCCTCCAACTTCGCTTGACAACGGATGCTGGTGTGTTTACGTCCCTGTAACCTAGCGGTTCGACAAAAGAGTCCGACAGAATAAGTACTGGACTGTAAAAAGTCCTGGGGTTGATTTGTTCCATTAAAACTCTTCAAGGCGGTGCTCCACCATGGCCGCAAAGTGACTGAAACAGGTAAAAGAATAAAAAGATAAATGTTTGTATATAATATATATTGACGTCATAAGGAAGAGAGACAGCCTCACTCTTGGATAATATGTATAGAGCGTGAGACTAAAAGCCTTGAAAGCAGCTATTCAACGATTGAAATCAATAAAGATTTTAAAATTAACAGAATTCTGCTTTAAGCACGTCATATAACCTCTCATTTTTACTTTTTAGAATTTTCAGAATTTTTGTGAATCGTGAATTTTTTAATGAATTTCTTCAGAATTTTCGTGAATTTGTATTCTACACAAGGAATTCACACGACTATGAGAAACATTTTTTTCTAATTTTTCGAAATTAAAAAGAATTTTTTTTTTTCATTTTTTCGAATTTTTTTCGATTTTTAGAATTAAATTTTTTTAAATAAGGACAGTCCAAATTTTTGGCTTAAATCTCAGTAATAGAATATCAAATGTATTTATGGGGAGAAAAAGATATTGGTAAACATCAATATGTAAAGACTGACTAACAAACGGGGAGCGCATGAGGTGGTCGTGAGATGTGCTAAAATAATAGCTAAATAGCCCTTAAATCACGCACCAAAAAAATTTGGTGGGTTGGTTTGCATAATCGTATGAACTTTCGTGTGTAGAACACAAATTCGCAAAAATTTTCTGAAAATTCCAAGTATTAAAGAAAAGTCATGAGGGATATATAAGGCTTAGAGCAGAATTTCACTAAAAATTTAATATTCAGAAAGAGCCGTACAAACAAATATACATAGATACATAAATACATACATAGATGCATGCATACATACAACCCAGAATTGTCAAGCAAAGAAAGAGACCGGCTAACACTAACTTCACATATTCAGTCTATAAGTGGAACAGTAAAGATATGCAAGGCTTTCTTAAATTTCGATAGGTAATAATCAAGGTTGTTGTCATCCAAACTCCAATGATGGAATATATATATATCTTCAACAGAGCGACAAAAGCCGCAGAACTTCAACGGTATCGGTTACTGGAATATATTTACAATAACGTGAGATATGTAGACTCATCAGAACTGGAGAGATTTGGCTATAACAACATAACAATGGAGGAGCTGTTCAAATCTGTTGCACACCAGAAAGAAGATATGATTATATCGTAAGTATTATGCTAGCTTTCTTGTTTCTTGCTTCTTGGGAGGAAGTGGTGTACACTTATTTCTTATATACCGATTATCACTTGTAACGTTTCTGGTGTCGTTGTCGTTACTAGAACGAATTTAATAAAGACAAAGATAGATAAAGACAAAGTCAGACTGCAAACGCAGAATGTATGGAAAAGGGTATTAAATCATTAATCATCTTCTCATGGAGTGCAATACACTAGCACAAAAGGATAATGAATTCTAACTTGTCTTTTATTGGAGAATTTACTATTATATTATGTAATGTGTCCTTTCTTTAAGATCGTAAAATAGTGTTTCACGAATTGACTTCCTAGAAACCCGTGTTTCGTGAAGAAATGCGGAGTTTCCGCATAATAAGATACTACTTCTTAAGGAAATTTAATAGAAATTTATTTTATGAAAAATATTGTTTTTACTATTTTCAAAATATTGGTCATTTTCTTATGAATAAGTTATCTCTCTTTAAAAACTCTTTTTACATTTAATGACTCATTAATGTTTACTGGGGTGAGAGTTATCTTTGAAATATAATTATCGTTTCCTCAGGTTGTTGACATTCGTTTAAGGGTTCTTCAATTTTAATTTTATTTACTATTTGTTTTTTGTTTTTTTGTTTTTTTTGCTTCCTTAATATGATCAGTTTCCATGGAAAGATCCCATAAAACTATGTAATCATCATTTACGACATTATGCGGTTCGTGTTCATACTTCTTTTTAGTCACTTCAAACCTACAAACCTGGTGGATAGCATTCTAATACACTTTTACCAAAACAGTCAATATCTTCGCTTATACCTCTTTTGTGTTAGCTTATTGCACTCGCTTAGAAGATAGTACTTCTGTCCTCTTTTCTACACATTCTGCTTTTGCACTCTGACTAGTTTTCATTGACTGGCTTTTATCAATCTTTGTCTTTATAAAATTCATTCCAATGCCTTGTACTTGAGCTGTTATAATTAGTGATTTAGTTTCCTGATGCATCAAGTTTCGGTTTCTCAGCCACATAGCATTCTTTACTGACAATGTTCTCAATTTATTGCATGAATTAATCGTTTTATTATTATTATTATTATTATTATTATTATTATTATTATTATTATTATTTATATAGAAAGGATTGAGGTAACTCCTCCTGAAGATATAGAGTCAAAATTAAAAGAAGAGTGCCATTTGCTATCTCGTGAACAATATTTCGACATCTTGCGTGTCTTCCACTGGTTCAAAAAATAAATTTGTCAATCTACTTCATTTTCGTTTATATAG
>NC_069006.1:3154762-3156030 GCF_001194135.2 Octopus bimaculoides
TCTATATCTTCAGGAGGAGTTACCTCAATCCTTTCTATATAAACGAAAATGAAGTAGATTGACAAATTTATTTTTTGAACCAGTGGAAGACACGCAAGATGTCGAAATATTGTTCACGAGATAGCAAATGGCACTCTTCTTTTAATTTTGACTCTATTATTATTATTATTATTATTATTATTATTATTATTATTATTATCGTTATTATCGTTATTATTATTATTATTATTATTATTATTATTATTATTATTATTATTATTATTATTGCTTTCCTTTATACTTCTACTTCTCCTCCGCTACCTCCTCCATCTTCTTCTTCATCATCTTTTTTTGCTTTCTCAGGTGTATGTGGGGATCAGAACCATGTAGTTTCAAGAACTTTAAACAAACTTATACGGACCACGGCGTATGTTACACTTACAGCCAACTACAAGCCGGAAACAAATACCGGAAGGCACTTTCGACAGGTAGGTAATGTAATTTTAATTGACTGCAAATTAAGGAGTTTGATACACCTTCCCTCCAACCGCACCCCCGCCGTTTAACAATATATTCTTCACGCAGAATGCGTTCCTGGGAAAGTTTCTGTAGTTTTATTTAAAATTTAGCTGAACTGGTTTGTCAAAGTTCTTTCATTACACACTGTGAACGTATCGGTGACGTGTCTCTAATGCATTTGCTTCGTGTTACTGAGCACTCGCTCCTTGCTCCGTGCTCATTTCTTAAAATGTAATAGCAATATCATATCTTTGTATTTATAGTGTATAATCTGTGAAAGCGCGTGACTTAGTGGTTAGGGTATCAAGCTCACGATCGTAACATCGAGAGTTCGATTCATGGCAACGCGTTGTATCCTTGAGCAAGACTTTTTTTATTTCAGGAAGCTCCAGTCCATTTAGCTAGCAAAAATAAGTTGTACCTTTAATTCAAAAGGGGCCAGCCTTGTAACATTCTGTGTCACGCTGAATCTCTTAAGTTAAGGGTTACACGTGTCTGTGGAGTGCTGAGCCACATGCGCGTTAATTTCACGAGCAGGCTGTTCTGTCGTCGTAATCGACGGAGTGCTAGTGTATGATCTGTGTGTCTCAGTTCAGTTGAGTTGATAGTGCGAGGTTTGTTTTATGAATGGTGATGGATGTCTGCCTGGATGCATGGTTAAGAAACTCGCTTTGCAACCAGGTGAGTCCGTCCACTACGCAGCACTTTGGGCAAGAGCCTTCTTCTATTTATATGTGTGTGTGTGTGTGTGTGTGTGTGTGTGTGTGTGT
>NC_069006.1:3156342-3158842 GCF_001194135.2 Octopus bimaculoides
TATATATATATATATATATATATATATATATATATATATATATATTAATATTTAGCAGAAGTACCAGATTAACTCGATTGACCGTGCATTAGCACAAACACACGCACACACACACACACACATACATACACATATATATGTATATATATATATATACAGAGAGAGAGAGAGAGATACATATATGTGTGCGTGTGTGTGTGTGTGTGTGTGTGTGTGTGTGTGTGTGTGTGTGTGTGTGTGTGTGTGTGTGTGTGTGTGTGTGTGTGTTCATATATTTCATCACCATCATCACAACTATCATCAACATCAGCAATAAACAACAATGCCAATTTCATGTACTTATTTAGTATATTTACTTATTACATCCGTATAATTACATATAATTATGCAATTATTGTAAGACAAAACTGCAAAAACCATCCACGTGACCAACAACAACAACACACATTTATGAGTTTGATCAATAAAGCAAAAAGAAAGGAAAAAACATGAACAACACCAGCAAACAACAACATCAACAACAACAACAGCAGCAGCAGCAGCAGCAGCAGTAGCAGCATGATTCATTCTTGTAATTTTGCTTTTAATATCGGAAATGGTTCCACAAATGACCAAATTGCAATGTCGTGATCCATAACTTTAGTGTGGTATTCTCACTTTTACCATTAATGGTTCTGGAATATTTCAACATTGCCATTTAGCGATGACCTATATGCGCGCACGCATACATGCATTATGCATGCATACATATGTACATACATACATTCACACAGACTAACACACACACACACACACACACACATACAAAAATACCTTGTTGCTGTTGAAATCCCAATGAAGGAGCCTTGGATCTAGGTTAAAAACCGGTTCTTTCTCTATTGGCAAGAAATCTTGGAATAATACTAATTAATGACACACACACACATACATGCATACGTCGTGATATGATGATTGCTTCATTTTGACAGATGATAGCCGTCCCAACAACATACACACCACACCCCATCACACAGCACAATCCCTCCGTTGATGGGTCCTCAGATGACTTTTAAGACCAGGGTTCAAAACATAAGTGATCGATATTATTCAAGTTTCTTCTATATCTTTGCTTTTGGGAATCTGATTCTGAAAGAATGGTTTTGTGAACTAGCATATGTCTTTTAAGTCCAGATATTGTCTTACAAGTTTTGTGACATATGACACAAGTCGTAAGAAGCGGTCGGTGTTCAAGATTATTGCCTACCTGAGCATTTCGATTTTCATGGATTTTATATGATTGCCGTATCCTGATTTTGACAACAGAACACGGTCACATATAATACATTTCCAATATTCACTGTTGATTACAGTTCCAATTGTAATCAACATACATGCATACATGAAATTAAAGAGAAAGAGAAATAAAGAGAAAGAGAACATGCATAAAAAGAAAGAGAAGAAAATAAAATTAATGAGAAAGGAAAGACCATACATAAATCCTTAATTCATACGCTACAAATGATTGTCATATCTGGAACTATAAAAATCTGCAAGACTTTCTTAAGATTTACAAGATAACAATGAAAAGAAGATGCTTCCCTTCCCAACCTCACTACCAAGTTGGTGGTCACTCAAAATTTACTCCAAATTAAAGAGGGGAAGAGAAGATCATACATACATACATACATACATACATACATACATACATACATACAAACAAACAAAAACGTGGTTGATGTTGAAATTCCAATGAAGGAGCCTTGAATCTAGGTTAGAAACCGGTTCTTTCTCTATTGGCAAGAAATCTTGAAATAAAACTGAATAATGGCATACATAAAATTATATTTAAAAATTGGCATGGAGTAACGGGACGTTTATGACATCCAACTCCGAAAGCTACCTCAACGCAATTCAAGAAGAGATCCACACCATGTACCTACAACATACAGGGCAGAAAACATTGAACATTGGCAGGGAACAAAAGTAAGCTATGCAAAACTAAAATTGAAGACATCAAACACATCGTTGCCAACTTCAAGAAAATATCATCTTTCCCATGTGGCAGGATGTGGTGGTAAGAAGAGTCTGGAACAGAATTCGAAAAAGGAAAATACCAACAGACCAAGTTGACTATATTGAGACTGATGGGTCACAAGAATATTAGTGGAACTTTAAAATTAAAACAGCCAATAAGTTAAAACTCAACCGGCCAGATTTCGTTGTTTGGGACCACCAAAAATATATGCTTTATTGTATGATGCCATATATTGGTTACAAGTTCAAGAAAGGCTGCACTTTATGCCAATATCAGTGTCATCTTATAAGGCGGTGAGCTGGCAGAATCGTTAGCATGCCGGGCGAAATGTTCAGCAGCATTTCGTCCGTCTTTACATTCTGAGTTCAAATTCCGCCGTGGTCGAATTTGCCTTTCATCCTTTCGTGGTCGATAAATTAAGTATCCTTTGAACACTGGAGTTGATGCAATTGACTTACACCGCTTCCTCGAATTTGCTGGCCTTGT
>NC_069006.1:3162696-3163793 GCF_001194135.2 Octopus bimaculoides
AACTTTCTTCACATCACTCTACTATTTACAACAATCTGTCAGCATTCTGTCTGTTTGGTAACCATTTCAGTCCTGTTCAGTCAGTTAGTCAGTCAGTCAGTCACGCATCACAGATTATTTGAAGCCATAGTCACTGAGGTATTTTGATCACCTTAAACTTTAAACTCTTAATGACTTCACCTGTACCACTTTGTTGTTGTTGTTGTTGTTGTTTCTGTCATCTGTTGCAGTGGAAATATCAAACTAAAAAAAAAAAATTAAAAGAAAAAAAAAATCACATAAAAAAATTTGTCAATTTCTTTTGTCTTCCTTAACAATTCAGAATGTTTTTTTTTTTTCCTGATGATTATTATTTTATTTTATTTTTGTTTTTATGTGATCACACAATAAAGAGATTTGACTGGAAAATTTTATTATTTTTTTTCATTTTTAAACTTTTTATTTTCTCTGTCTTTTATCTTCTCAGCTACTCCCAACCACCCTTGTATAATATGGGGTAGCCACATATCTTCTCTTTAGCAAGACACTTGTGCCTGTTCCTCTATTATACTTTAGCCCAGTGGTCCTCAACCATTTTTTACTCATGAAGCCCTTAGATTCCTATTTTATTCAGATGGACCCTCAAAGCCATTCGATGTTTAAAAAATCCTATTCATATACTTGTAATTAAATATCGGATGTACTTGCATAGCAAGTGACCTGTTCTGATATCGTGTGCTGAAATAAAAAGCATTGCAGCATATAAGGTGTTTATAAGCCATTTAAAAACACACAAAAACCGTTAGATTCACTTCCAACATTTAAATTTAATTCGTCAAAATATTTTCGCTGCTTTGAGATCACAACCTGTTCACTGACAAAGTAATTTTGCCAGTGAACAGGTTGCGGTCTCAAAGCGACGGAAATATTTTGACAAATTAAATTTAAATGTTGGAAGTGAATCTAACGGTTTTTGTGTGTTTTAAATGGCTTATAAACACCTTCCACACTAAAATTGTAAATATCAGGATTTGTGTAAAAAAAAAATTAACATATTTTGTGTAGGAGTGGCTGTGTGGTAACTAGCTTGCTTACGAACCACATGGTTCCGGGTTCAG
>NC_069006.1:3163893-3165314 GCF_001194135.2 Octopus bimaculoides
TGTGTGTGTGTGTGTGTGTGTGTGTGTGTGTGTGTTGTGTGTGTGCGCGCGCGCTCACTAGCGTAGCTCGAGTGGTGTGCCGCCCGGGGCAGACCGCTCCTACAGCCCCTCCCCCTAGCTACGCTAGTGTGTATGCCGCAGCCCAACGGTTATGCACCAACTTGACCGCAGTTTTATAGTTGAAACACTTAAAAGAATAGAGATATATAAATGTGTGTGTGTGTGTGTGTGTACAGGGTGAGTTGAATAAACTGTCGTCTAAATTATGCAAACATGAAAAAATAGCACTGCCATCTCATTTTAACAGATATATTTACCAAAATTACATAAAAATATCTTGAAATACTAAAGAGTAAATTTATCACTAGTGATCCCTCCAGACACCATGATGTTAACTGGTTGTTTGATTTTTATCCCTCTCGCTACGTAAGCTGTCTTCAGATTGACACCCAAACACTCTGAAATGTTCGTATTGGAGCTTCCGGCACGAATGCCAACCAGTACAGCATGTCGTTTCCAAATTTCTGTGAATTGCATCATAATGCTGTTTATCTCACAGACGGTGCTCAACTGACCCTACCATACTGTGTAGTCGATTAAATCATAAACAAACAATGTGCATGCGTAAAATTGTAATGAACTACATCTACCAACATTATGATGGATCTCCGAACCCCCAGAAACAGCTGTTGAACTTATAACATCTTTCTTCCCCACCCTTATTTTTCTCTGTCGTTTTCACTCTGTGTAAGTTGGATCTCTTAATATAAATATCTATATATTTATACTAATGTATGCATCGTTTGAAAGTCTTCACTTTTTGCTTTATCTCATTTTGCATGTATACATTTCCTTTACTTTTTCTTCTGAAACAAGCAAAAAAAAAAGGATACAAACACCAACAAACACACACACACACACACACACACATCCAAACATAAACACATTTAGAGAGACGTACAGACACAAAAACATAGGACCATACACATACACACACAGAGAAACACAAAAACACATATACATGTATTCGTTCACGTATATTCATACATATAATAATATTAATTGTCCCTTTTCGTCTATGCAGCCGTTCAATTTTACTTAGAGGTCACTTAATCGAACATATCAGGGGCTCCTTTTTCTGCAGCTTCTTTCATGGCTGATTCTTCCTATGATTGAAGTGCAGCTTCTGTCACAGTACTTGCATACCAAGAGGGTGGCTCAGCGCTCTGCATTTCTGTTGTTTTCCATTCGCCGCTGACGCTACTCAACTTGTTTGTTTCTGTAGCTGCTCTCTCTAGCGAAGCAGTTCCTTCCTTCACCACAGTCCTCCATGTTGTTCTGTCCTCAGCCCTCTCTTCCCAGGTGCTGACATCCACCTCACACTTGGACCACCTAGTGTCCTTATACCTCAGTTTTGGTCT
>NC_069006.1:3165584-3168039 GCF_001194135.2 Octopus bimaculoides
GGAGTATGCTGAGGACACATGCTTCATGAATCCTGATCTTTGTCTTGATGTCTAATCTCTTGTTCTTCCATATTCGTTTTGTCAGCCTTCCGAAAGATGTTGCTGCCTTCCCTATCCTGACATTAATCTCGTCATCAAGTGAAGCAGGAGAGGAAATGGTAGACCCCAGATAGCAGAACCTGTCCAGTCAACTGTCTCAAGTTGTCATCAAGCTTGATATGGCCCTTCACTGCGCCCTCCTGAGTGAGGATGACTGTCTTCTTTACATTGATGACCAGACCGAAGGCCTTGCATGCTGATGATAGGTGGTCCATCATTATTTGTAGATTTAATTCACTGTGAGCAACAAGTGCCGCATCGTCGGCGAAGAGAAAGTCTTTTATTGTTGCTCTATTGATCATACATATATACATACACATATACAAACGTGTGTATATTGTTTTTAAAAAAGCGGGTGGGAGAGAATTGAGTACATCAACAATAGAGAAATGGAACTTTATGGCGTGGTCATTTTGGTATGAAATGATACTATAAAATCTTGTTAATGATAAACGTTCCTACCATCTAGTCTATTTGCCAATATGGTCACAAACATACATATGTATTTAGAGTTCACACAAATACACACACACACACACACACATACACACAGATGTATATATAGATACATATCCTCATATACATATATTTTATATAGAAGACACATACACACAACACACGCATATATGTAAGTATGTATGTATTATAATATTACTTAGCCATACAAGTATTCACAACCAGTTGTTAGCAATCTATACATTTATACTTTACGGTGAACCTTCAATACAGTAAAATCAATTAATAAATGAATGACAAAAAGAACTACACTTCCTAATCGCTTTCGTCTGTTTGCAGCTGTTTGCCAATCAACTCAGGGTGCAGGCTTATTTATAGAAAAAGCATCTGCGATGACGTAATTCCTAGTTCTTTTGCTATTCATTTATGAAATAACACACACACACACACACACACACGTATGCATATTTTGGCTTAATTTCTTTACTGAAAGGAATGTACGTATGTACGTGCTAGTTGTAACCGATCTTAAAAGTATTTATTCTGTAAGACTTGTGTAATTTCCATCAATTGCAGCAACAGGTGTAGCTCTTGCTCTGTGTGCCATCGCTATATATATATATATATATATATATAGGGAGAATTCACAAAAAAAAACAAAAGACGAAGACAGGTCGTGTAGAAAACAAACAGATGTATTAGTATAACGCTCGGGAAGTGAAAAAGTCTTTAACGTTTCGAGCCTACGCTCTTCCACAGAAAGAAACAAGGAGAGAAAAAAAACCTGGTAGCCATAACCCGAATTTACAGAATCAACGAGGATAGGATGAATTCAAACCAACACCACACCATGAATTTTTGTAAAATATCAATAGTCATCATAAAAACAGCTTACATACAAACAAACATACATACAAATATACAGACGCACATGGCTTAGTGGTCAGAGCATTGAGCCCACACATTATGAGGTAGAGAGTTCGATTCCCAGAACGAGCTGTGTGTTGTGTTCTTGAGCAAGACATTTTATTTCACATTGCTCCTGTTCACCCAGGTTTAGAAATGGCTGAACGGTTAAAAAGCTTCGCTTCAAAATCATAGGGCTCTCGATTTTGTCTTCAGTGCTTGACATGTTGGCAATTACCTTTCATCATACCCTCGTGGTAACGTAAGCGCCGTGAGTGAGGTTGGGGAGACAGATACAGGATAGATTCCGTCTGAAGATTATGTCAAGGGTACACATATCTGTTGAGTACTCAGTCACCCTTGTACAGAAATTCCATGAGCATGCATATAGCTCAGTTGATCGAAAACCTCAGTACTCGTCGTCGAAACCAACTGGGGTCCATTTATTTTCAGTTTATATAAGTAATCAATGCTATTTTCTGTAACATTACGTGGATCTTTTCAGTTTGGCTGCCAATTTTTCGAAAATTCAAAGTTTACTGAAATTTTAAAATTTGGTACATTAATGTAGTTTTCCAAGCTGGATCTTGAGAGATATTTCACTTTTTCCTGAAAATTAGCACCCAAACTGAAAAAAATCTCATTAGCTATCTATAATTATTTGTCTATTTCATTTTATTTCATAAGATTACCCGCCTGTATGTACTCTAAAGCAACACCAGGACTGTTATTTACCGAATAAAGGTGAGTATGTTTACGATGGATTTAGCAAATATCCAAACATATAATTTATGTATGTTTTTTATTCGATCTTATTACCAATGTGTTTAATTTCTACATCATGTTTCTTCAATAGTTAATCCTATTATCCAAGAGATTCCGTTAATCTTGAAATGTTATAGCCTCTTGTCCAATACATACGTGCGCAGATACACACACACATACATATATATATATTATTTTATTCGTTTCGGCCATGCAGCTGCGATATATA
>NC_069006.1:3168487-3169573 GCF_001194135.2 Octopus bimaculoides
ATATATATATATATACATGAGTGTGTGTGTGTGTGTGTATGTTTATTTGCTTTTATGTCCAGTTATAATCCTTTCTACTAAAGGCACAAGACCCCAGTACTCAAGTAGTGCTTATTTTATCGACCCGAAAGGATGAAAGGCTAAGTCAACCTCACCTCGGCGGAATTTGAACTCAGAACGAAAGACTGACGAAACGCCGTACTAACGATTCTGCCAACTCCCCGCCTTAAATGCCCACTTTTAATAAAAACAATTAACCTATTGGATTAGAGTACAGATTCATTGTTCTTACATAAGACTGTTGTTGTCTGTGACTTCGAAGTTTGTTTGTGTGTGTGTATGTGTGTGGGGTGACGGTGTAGTGCTTTTGGAAATTGAGAACGCCACAAACGGCGTTACTCCGTGTTACTCCGAGTTTCAGGAAATCGATCATCAGACCAGTGGACTTTTGAAGCAATACAGTCGTTTTACATACTCCTTTACTCCTTTACTTGTTTCATAGAACATTAATAGCTTAACAATTGAGAGAAAAGTGAAACTACTTTATGTCTACGTACAGGATAACTTTTCAATAAATAAGTATATGTACATACATATTTCTATGTATGTATGTATGTATGTATGTATGTATGTATGTATTGATATTTATATACTTACATAGATATATTTGCATGTACAGATATATATTTTTTTCGTAGATATATACATGTACATATATATATATTTTTTCGTTGTTACTTTTTTATTATTATTATTATTATTCAGTAGTTTTATTTTTATAACGTGCTTTGACTTCACTACCGAGCGCAGCTCTGTGCGCCTTGGGTATGTGCTGTGGTTTGCTGTGGTGCTCTTATGTTTACTGTATTGAAAGTGTTTTGCGTAGAATGTGTGCAGTACCCAGTAGTGCAATTTTCTGTATGTTATATATATTTGTAAGTCCTGGTGTTTTTGTTATGTATTTGTCTGAATATTTTTTTATTATACCTAAGGCACCTACTATGATAGGAATTGTTTCTGTTTTTAGATTCCACATTCGAGTTATCTCTATTTCCAGGTCTTTGTATTTTGAAAGTTTTTCCATTT
>NC_069006.1:3177069-3178320 GCF_001194135.2 Octopus bimaculoides
TATACATGCATATATGTATATCTATACATGTGTATTTGTATGTATATATACGTATGTATGTGAATATATATATATATACATACATATATGAATACATGCATACATGTATACATGCATATATGTATATCTATACATGTGTATTTGTATGTATATATACGTATGTATGTGAATATATATATATATACATATATATATATATATATAAATAAATACAAGGATTTAAAGATATATGTACTGATATACATGTACATATCTGTGTGTATATGTGTGTGTATGTGTGTATACACACACACATACACACACATATATACATACATATCTATGTATAAGATGAAGAGGAAAAATAAATGAATAAAAACAGAGTGAAAAGGAAAAGGCAGAGGAGTAAAGAGAAGGGCAGGAGCAGGAGGAAGAGGAACTTGAATGAAAAATGAAGGAAGATAAAATACGCAGTGCAATATTTTGTCTAGGAATGAGTGTTATAAAGTTGCTCCTGCATGGCCAGGAATTGGACGTAAAATGCCAAAAAAAGCAAACCAAAAACAAAATCGACTTCAAACGAAGTTATCAAAGAGTGAAACAATTTTGTGGTCAACATTTCTTGTTTATTGTTTTGAAATTTCTTGTGGAATGGTTTTTATACTGCTTCTGCTGTAGTTGTTGTTGTTGTTGATGTTGTATTCGTTATTGTTGTTTGTTGTTATGGTCTAGATCAACTTTAATTGAGCAGGTCTATAATTAAAGGCATGTGATTTGGTGGTTTCAGAGTTGTCTTCACAATTATGAAGCCGTGGGTTCGATTCTCACAATAGATTTCACTTTATATCCTTGAGCAAGGTGCTTCATTCCACATGGCTTCAATCCACTCTGTTGGAAATGAATATCAGTATCTACAATGGGGGTTAACCCTGTGATGGAGTGGCGTCCTGTTCAGTAGGGAGGGCCATGAATCTTTTGCTCTCCATCACTTAAATGCTACAAAATTGGGATAAACTCTGGACCTAATGAACCTGTAGGCTTCAAACTGACTTTTAAATGATTAAATGCATTCCATACATGACCCTCTCAACTTTTTAAAGTAGGGGGTGGGGCACAATGAGTAATATTTACTACATTTTTAACTTAAAGACAAACATATTTTTTACAAATATTCACTACCTTATACAAAACTACATCAGCTAAGCAATTGACCTCTAAGTGCATTAAAAACTCTACAACATATTCAAAACACTATTTCAGAAAATTATTTCC
>NC_069006.1:3178788-3179123 GCF_001194135.2 Octopus bimaculoides
TGACTCATTTTGCTTTGGTGCAAACATCATTTTTTTTTTTTTTTTTTTTTGAATTATCGAATTAGACATCAATGTAGGAAAAAATCGATTTGGAATCCAATAGAGAAGATAATTTTGATTGTTAAACACCAAATATTATCTAGATATGTTATTAGCAAGCTCAGTTACAATTGGGTCAATGTTGAGGAAAAACAGTACCTATCATCTAACTGTTTTGAACTCTCACAACTTCAGCAACTATGTCGACCAATTTTTAATTCCAAAGACAGTGTAATACTTGCAATAGTTTCAAACAAATAGAAAAAAAAAGTATAGAAAAAAAAAAAAAAAAAAAA
>NC_069006.1:3180328-3183586 GCF_001194135.2 Octopus bimaculoides
GTGTGTGTGTGTGTGTGTGTGTGTGTGAAAAGGCAAATATATATATATAAAGCATCTTTCAATGCAAAAAGTTCTACGAAAACCCTTATATTTCAGGCACAAGGGCCCATCCTCAGAAGGAAACAGTCCAAGAAATGTCTAATCATACTGATTTCATAATATATATTCTTTTTTTATTCTTTTACTTGTTTCAGTCATTTGACTGCAGCCATGCTGGAGCACCGCCTTTACTTGAACAAACTGACCCCAGGTCTTATTCTTTGTAAGTCTAGTACTTATTCTATTGGACTCTACTGCCAAACTGCTAAAGTTACGGAGACATAAATACACCACCATCGGTTGTCAAGCGATAGTGAGGGAACAAACACAGACACAAACATATACATATATACATATGTGTGTATGTATGTATGCATACGACAGGCTTCTTTCTGTTTCCATCTACCAAAGCCAATCACAAGGCTTTGGTCAGCCCGAGGCTATAGTAGAGGACACTTACCCAATGTGCCACAGGCATTTGACTGCAGCCATGCTGATATATGCATACACATATATATATATATATATATATATATATATATATATATATATATATATGCATTGTTAGAAGCTTTCTATATATTTTCCTTTTCCTTTTCTACTCCTGCACTACAATGCTTCAAGCAAACTACAGCGTTATTATATAAGCTTCTTAATCATGCATCCATACTGTTTCTTCAAAGGTTTACCATGAAAGGAAACACCCTTGGATCTTTCTCTCTTTCTGTATTAAGAGGTAATTATTGTGTTCTGTGACTGGTGTGAGGGAATGAAGAAGGTGCATTCACACAGAGACATAGAAACGTTTACCAAATGCTTTCAGTTGAGTAAATTTTGTTGAAAATAACCAGTGGTCATGTTAAAACGAGTGGTAGATTAAATCTACCATTGAAAACTGCCATGGCAGGATGTGAACTTGGGACTGAAATGTGAAGCAAATATTGTAAGACGCAACACTGACATTTGTGCCAGTACCACCACTCACCCACTAAACTGGTACTTTAGTTATCAACTGCACACCCTGACCACAAGAGATGGAAGATAAAGTTAACCTTAGTGGGTTTATTTTTCTCCCTTGGAAGAGACAAAGTTGAGCTTGGCCGAATTTGAACCTAAAAAGTAAACCGGAATAAACGCAATATTGAATGAGATGAGAATGAATGAGAAAGAAAGACAGATGAATGTTAACTCTTTTGGCTGTCCAAAGCATGCTTCCTGGCCACATGGTTTCAGGTTCAGTCCCACTGTGTGGCACCTTGAGCAAAGTGTCGGTTGTTATAGCCTCAGGCCGACCAAGACCTTGTGATCGAATTTGGTAGGCTGAAGTTTCTGTCATGTGTATACATGTGTGTGTGTAAATGCTAGTGCCTCCTAACAGAAAGGAGGGAATATACATTCCAATTCACACAGCTCACGTGTCTGTGGAGTACTCAGCCACTTGCACATTAATTTCACGAGCAGGTTGTTCCATTGATCGGATCAACTGGAACTCTCATTGTCATAACCGACAATGAGTTATAGATATATATATATATATATATATATATAAAGAGAGAGAGAGAGAGAGACAATAAAACGTATCTCAGAAAAAAAGCACATTCTAAAGAATAAATTATTAAAACAAAAAGTTAAAGTCTGGATATGAAACCTTTGGTAACTCAATGACCAGAATTTAACTTTTTGTTTTAATATATTTATATATATATTTATTTTACAGACAAGAAAGAGAGAGAGAGAGAGATTGCTTGGGAATGTGTATTATACATGATGCATAGACACCAGGGAAATATGTCCTGTGCCATCACTGTCATGCATAGAACAGGCAAAGGGTTAAGAGGCTGTATGAAAATTGGAAAGATAACTGAAGGATCTTTGTGTTTTTAAATATTTTATTAGATAAAACCAAAAACAAACAACACAGCAGTTTCACAGCTGTGAGGTTTAGGGCCTGCAATAACAGATAAAAGGGTTTGGGTTTAGTATATTGGTACAATAAAAATGATTCGTTTTTAACCATGGAGCTCAAAGTAGATAAAGCTATAAATAATGATGTGTAAATATTGCGTTAAGCCCACCCCCTTTGAATGGAAAGCGTTGAAGGTTGCCTGTAAGATTCAAACCCGCATCTTCTATTAACATGAGAAATGTTCTACAATTGGAACAAAGAAATCCTTCAGACATGAAAATAATTCGTTTCTAATTGAGGCGCTTGAAGTAGATAAAGCTATAAATAGAATATTGGATTGAAAAACTCTTTGGATAGGAAAACTTGAAGGCTACCTCCCACATCAGTACAATAATTAACAATACAGAAGTCATCCAGTTGTATAAAGTAGCGATGCTTCCAGATGTGTTGTGGCGAATATATAAAAATTAATGTGAATAATCAGGTTTTAATATAAATATTTCCTTTTTATGAGAGGAGCTTAAAAGAAGCTACAATAAGCTATATATACACCACCTCAATAACATGGATTTCATCATCGTCATCATCACCCAGTGTTTTAAATCTGGGTTTTGTTCCCATTAACAGGGGTGGCTGGATCTACCTCAATGTCATAGCAACAGCCCTCACACCATCTTGTCATCTTGTCCCTTCTCAAACCAAACCACCCAATCTCCTCCTCCACTTGTCCCCTCCATGGATTTGTTGTTTAAAATTAGGTACCAGGAATCACCGCTTTGTATAAAGACACAATTATCAGTAATATATATATTAAAAAAAACTGTTTCCTATTAGAGCAAGGATAATCAATATATATATATAGGCAAATACAATGTCAAGTCTATTATAATAAACTCATTGTTGGTACACTTAGGCAAAGTTATACAATTCTCTGTAATCCAGATAACCTACTTAATATAATCTGTTAGACAGTGTCAAGTTGGCAATCAATGTTTGAGAAAAATTCTATAGCTCACCCTATAGCATATGATTTAATTAAATATATATAAAATGTATTTTTAGTAAGACTACAACATTTGTTACCAACATTTTACACCAGCAAATGATTCAATTCTGATTATTCACATATCATATATACATATACATACATATATATATATAGGTAGATAGATAGATTGGGAGAGAGAGGTATGTTTAGTGTTGACTTATGGGAAAAAAAAAGAGTACTTGATACCATAGTAGAGATATATATAATTTTTGTTATTTTTTATTTTTGGCCAAGTCCTTTTCCTACTCTGAGTTTCAAATGTAGG
>NC_069006.1:3183596-3186143 GCF_001194135.2 Octopus bimaculoides
AAAAAAACAACAGACGAAGACAGATGGTGTTGAAAACAAATAGATATATTAGTATAATGCTCGGGAATGGAGAAAGTCTTTAATGTTTTGAGCCTACGCTCTTCTACAGAAAATAACACGGAAAGAAACAAGGAGAGAAAAAAATGTGTGTAGTGGTCACCGATCTATCATGGCAAATGCTGGACAGAAGGGTCACACAGGAGAGTTAAGAAGAAGGGGTATATATATATATAGGTAGATAGATAGATTGGGAGAGAGAGGTATGTTTAGTGTTGACTTATGGGAAAAAAAAAGAGTACTTGATACCATAGTAGAGATATATATAATTTTTGTTATTTTTTATTTTTGGCCAAGTCCTTTTCCTACTCTGAGTTTCAAATGTAGGTGCACAGGGTCATCAGAGTAGCAAGAGAATTGACTCAACCAATCTGAATAACTGTGATTGAAAGAGATCATGTGTCACTATAAATGCACTGAAACCTGATGAGAATTGAATAAGTTGAAATTGTGATTGTTCAGTTGTTAGCTACCATAAATACAGATTCAGTCCACCACAGTATTTCAGAGTTATCTCCCCACACCTGCCCTTTTGAAAATTTTTTTTTGCTCGGGATCAGTCATTTATAAAATGATTGTCTTCATATTACAAAGGCTGTAATTTTAATCACTCAAAATTTCTTAGGTTTCCACATCAAATATACTTCTTTTTTTTTTTTATTGCCCATAGGGGGCTAAACATAGAGAGGACACAAACAAGGACAGACAAAGGGATTAAGTCGATTACATCATGGCAAATGCTGGACAGAAGGGTCACACAGGAGAGTTAAGAAGAAGGGGTTGATAAATTAAGTACTAGTTATGCACTGGTGCATAACTAGTACTTAATTTATCAACCCCGAAAGGATGAAAGGCAAAGTCGACCTCGGCGGAATTTGAACTCGGAACGTAATGGCAGACGAAATACCACGAAGCATTTCGCCCGGCATGCTAACGTTTCTGCCAGCTCACCCAATTCATCAAATATACTTCTGCCTACTCTACTGTTAAGTTTTCATGCAGCAGGCATCCATGAGAATTTTTTTCCCATCAGTCATTCTCTTATAATTATGCACACACACACACACAGATGTATATAAGCTATTGGCTCAGGCAATAAAGATATTTCTAGCCATAGTATATTTAAATAAAGTTTCCAAGTTTATACATAGCCTAGGACCATGCAGATGCCCAGCAATGAAACATCCCCAACAACAATTGTTAATTCAACCCAGTGATTCTCAACCATTTTTTTTACTTATGGACCCCTTTGATTCTTGGGTGGACCCTCATAACCATTCCATGTTTAAAAAACCCTATTATATTTTTTTAATAAAATATTATTAGGAATTGAATTAGAAAAATTAAGATATTTTGTGCATTGTAGAAGTATAAGCAATTTATAGCATATTAATTTTAGTAACAAAATCTTATATGGACACCAAAAAGGCCATACGGACCCTGGCTGACCATCACTGATCTAAGCAATTGAAACATAGTATAGATATATAAATATTGATTTCAAAGTTTGGCACAAGGCCAGCAATTTCAGGGCAGGAGATAAGTCGATTACATCAACCCCAGAGTTCAACTGGTACTTCTTTTATCAACCTCAAAAAGACGAAAGGAATTTGAACTCAAAACATAAAGACAGATGAAATGCCTCTAAGCATTTTGTCCGGCATGCTAACAATTCTGCAAGCTCGCCATTTTGTAAATATATAAATATTGAAAATATAAACTATAAACCACTGGAAATTTGTAATAAACACTCATCAATGTTAAAATATTAGAGGTCATTTATTTCAATACGACCCCTTTACTTAAATGAACATTTATCTTCAGTTTGGAGTCAAAAGAAGCCCTTTAATTGTTGTTTAATTTCATGTGAACTCTGATTAAAAGCCATTCCAGCTGTGACCATCATGTTTTTTTTTGTTTTTTTTTGGTAGAGTATGTAAGGCTGAATTACCTTGTACACTGTTCTTTTCTGATTTAAGAAGTAGCAGAGTGTGGATGAAGGAGAGTTGTCTGCTATTTTGGGGCAGGTTGTGTGACTATACAAACTTCCATGTTACAACTTCCAACCCTTTTGTTATCTGAAGTGGGCAAATTGAATGTACCAACAACACGCAGGTAATGACTTAGTGCAGTTGGTACACAAAAACATGTGCATATCCTACCAGTACATTATCAGTACACACATACTGTGGCAGTGTACTGGATAAAAAGCACACACACACACAATATATATATATATATATATATACACACACATATATTGTAAGTCAAACCAAACTGATATTTTGAAAACATTTAATATGTACATTTCAGGTTTATGTAACCTAAAAAGAAATGCATCCATTACGTAAACCTTCCTCAGTTAAACCATTTCAAAATTTCATATTCTGGTACTGTGAGCCACTTCTAAGCATAACATGAAATATATACACAAATATATATATTAGTTTATATATATATATATATATATATATATATATATATATATAT
>NC_069006.1:3186153-3186897 GCF_001194135.2 Octopus bimaculoides
AACACTAGACAGGCTGGAATGCAGAGTCTGTGCACCACATGTAGAAAAGAAACAGAAATCGTAGTTGCTATTAATGCTTTATATAATCCTTTCTACTATAGGCACGAGGCCTGAAATTTAGGGGGAGGGGGTAAGTCGATCAGACCAACCTCAGTACATGGCTGGTACTGAATTTATCGCCCCTACCAAAAAAAATAGGATGAAAGGCAAAGTCGACCTTGGCGGAATTTGAACTCAGAACATAAAGATGAGAAAACTATCACTAAGCATTTACCCCAGTATGCTAATGATTCTGCCAGCTCACTGCCTCAATGCTTTATATAATACACCCATGCTTTCTTAGATTGGCAGAAATCAATTAGATGAGCATAAAAGCCACTTACATGAACAAGTGTTGCCGGTCCCATTAATACCAACTACATCTTCTGTATTTTTTTCTCTCTATCATATACATACATACATAGTATATATATATATATATATATATATACAGTTCTATATTTAAGAGATGAGGAATTATTTACATTATTTACATTTGACGGATATTCGTCCTCATCTTGTTTGATGGGAACCGGTATTGAGGAAGGATAGAAAATAATAGATTTATAAGCCTTAAAATTCACCCCATAATTGCCCACGGGCATATGGCGTAGTGGTTAAGAGCGCGGACTACTAACCCTAGGTTCCGAGTTCGATTCACGGCAGCGACCTGATTAATATAATAATAATAATAATAATAATAGT
>NC_069006.1:3187833-3190165 GCF_001194135.2 Octopus bimaculoides
ATATATATATATATATATATATATATATATATATATATATACTTATATAGACATACATATATATGCATATATATATATAATCTCTTAGCTCTTGAGTCACTCTCTTGCTTCTGCTAAATATCAATAGAAAAATATACATACATGCATATATTTTCCATATATGTACATATGTTGTTTCAGCTGCCAATCTTTTTGTGAACAGGCATGAATACCTTCTCAACCCCTCATAACTCTTACCCAGCAGAACATCATGGATATGACAACTGGAGAGAGGGGTAAACTGGAGCAATGTGAAATAAGTGCCTTGCTCAAGGACACAAATTCACTGGTCAGTATAGGAATCAAACCCCTGGTCATGCTCAGGGACCCTGTAGCCTAGTTTCCGAGTCCACATACTTTCAATCCATATGTGAGTATGTGTATGTGTGCGTGTATATATATATATTCTCTATATTTAATACTCAATATTTCATATATTCAATAAGACATTCAATATTTCATTTCATTTTACCATTTATATTATATTATATATTCCATATTCTATATCCCACATTAATTCTATAAGAATATAAATAAAACATAGAAAACAGACAGAGTTGGAACTCTTTTAAATAATATATTCCTCAATACAAGATCATACAAAATCCTTTTTTTGTATATATTTTTTTTTCATTCTGTATATTTATTTTTATGCACATATATATATATATATATGTATATATATATATATATATACATATCTGTGTGCATATGCATGAATACATACCACGTGCATATTTCTGCTAAAACTATGAAATGGCAAGAATTTTCAATATACGGAGTGCTTCAAAAAATTTGATATCATTTCGCAACCTAATAACTTTGCCAGTTCTTGTTCAAATGACTTCAAATTTTAACAGTATGTGTAGAAACAGGTCAAAGTTTTATGTTTAATGTTTGATATATTTATATTTTCAGGTATAGAAATGGCATTCACTGGAAGAGAAAAGGCATTTTGTGTCTTGGAGTATTCGTTTAACACAGTCGAGCAAGACTGTGCAGGGTGCATTCGTGAGAAAATTCTCTAAAAAGTCACCAATAACAATGCAGATTTGGACATGGGACAAAAAATTCGAAGAGGAAGGGTGTTGGTGCAGGGCAACAGGATCTAGATGACCACCAACATCAGAAGGGATGGTCGAGCGGGTTTGCCAAAAACTCTTGCAAAGTCCCAAGAAGTCCATAAGAAGAACAAGTCTGGAAACCCAGATTTCTCCAATGACCGTGCATCTTGAGGAAACATTTGCTAACAAAACCCTACAAACTTCAGCTTGTTCTGGCCATAATGGCAGATGACAAGCAAAAAGCACAAACAATTCTTGGTCCCCCTCTTCCTGCAAACCTAGATGAACTCAGGCAGAGAATCACTACCACACTGGAGGCTGTTGCCCTAAAGATATACTGCAGTGTGTTTGGGAGGAGCTGGATGACCGACTTGACATGTGCCATGTCTCAGGCATATTGTGCATATTGAACATTTGTGAAATTGTTCATAGAATCCACATACTTTTGAATTTCTCATTCAAATTTGGAGGAATAAATCTTACATTGCTCAACATTAAGCCTGTTTAGTTTCATTTGCTTTGCCTATGTAATTTCTGTGATATTTACATCTCAAATGGTATCAAATTTTCTGAAACACCCTGTACATATATACATTTATGTATGTATAAATGCATGCATTGGTGTGCATGTATATTTATATATGTATATAAATATAAGCTTACACTAGTGTTTCTCTCTCTCTCTCCCTCTAGAGTAAAAACACACAGATACGAACATATATAAGTATATGGTCTAAACGGTATAAAATAACAGTCTATATAACAATAGATCATGCATATATATATTTATATACATACACACATACACATATATATATATATACTGTAATACATATATGTACATATACATACATACACACACACACACAGATAGATTGAAAGAGAGACAGACAGACATATAGATAAATACATACATAAACAGACAGATATAAAACTCTATATGGTGGAAACAGTTCATTTGCTAGTATATAGTAGTAAATAAATACCAATGTCACCATGGAAAATGGCAGCAATTTCAACTATAAGCATATAATACTATATATATATATATATATATATATATATATAAGCATGTGTGTGTGTGTATATATATATATATATTGATAGAAAGGACAACAAAAGAAAGAAAGAGACCTCGATATTATGTAACTAGAGGAATTTATCTGCAAAAATATGTGACACTTATTCGGTAGCCATGATGAAACTCATGGCTACTGAATAAGTGTCAC
>NC_069006.1:3191247-3196247 GCF_001194135.2 Octopus bimaculoides
GAATTTATAGTAATCAACATTTGAAATTGTATCCAGTTCATTTGCACCAATCATGTTTGTCTGTGGAAATGTCAGAACAAAAAAATAAATAAATAAATAAATAAATAAAAGGGGGCTTAAATGTTCCCCAAATTATTTAACAATTTTGGAGTTACACAACTCCAAATTAATGTTTTTACACTGAAGGGGACAGAACCATCCTTTGTGAGAAATAATTGAGAAAAATGAATGAGTAACGGTGTAAGCATGGCCATGTGGTTAAGAAGCTCACTTTGGTTGCAGGTTCAATCTCACTGTGCAGCACCTTGGGCATGAGTCTCCTTCTGTAGCTCCAGACTGACCAATGCCTTTTGAGTGAATTTGGTAGATGAAAACTGTGTAGAAGTTTGCCATGTGTGTGTGTGTGTGCTTGTTCTTCCCTCTGCTGCTGGACAGTGTTGGTTTGTTTACATCACCATAACTTAGCACATTGGCAAAAGAGACTGATAGAATAAGTACCAATTTTGATCACTTTAAACAGGAAGTTTGTATTGTAAAACTAAAAGTGGTCTCGAGTAGGTTTCTATCACAAGGGTTAATGAAAAAATCCAATCTCATTCACCTTGTCTTTTTATTTCTACAATTTTCAATTGCTATATTTGTTTGTATATAATATCCAAATTCTGGACAATAAAATCTTAACAGGTTTCAATCGTGGAATTGCAACTATGCTGAAGACACCTCTTTCAAGATATTCAGTCAAATCATATCAATGTGAATACATAATTCAGATCTGCACATTTATAGATATAGGTAAGCACACACACACACACATTTATGCAAACATCATCGTCATCATCATCATCATTTAACATCTGTTTTCTATGCTGGCATGGGTCTTAAAGCTGAACGCCCTTCCGAATGCCAACCACTTCACAGAAAGCAGTGGATGCTTTTTACATGGCACCAGTAAATTGAAATGGGTCTCTCTCTCTCTCTCTCTCTCTAAAAAAAGAAAATTAATTACAAGCAGCTTTCTTAACAATGAAAAACAAAAATAACAAAAAAATGTTCAATGTGGTGGGTGAGTAAGAGATTGGTTACCATCGGTTTATTAAAATTTGTTGTGTTTTCAATAATTAATATTATAAAAGTTAAGATATAACAAAAAATTGTTTCGTATTAAACTTAATCAACCAAAATGAGAAAAATCTATAAAAATATCTCCAAGAATATCTTTCAAGTGTATATATATATATACATATTTATACGTATTACTATATAAATGCGAATGTATGTGGTTATACGTCTCTGTTTAGCCTTGAAAGGCTCCGAAATGGTGTGTCGTTGAGAAAAATGAATTTGATTTTTGAAATCTGTGTCCCAAAGAGAAGGTCATCCAAAAATAATAATCAAAAATCATAATTTGTTATGAGAAATAACTTTGAGATCAATAACTCTCCCGCTCATTATCTGTCACCATAGACCTATCTCTTTCTCTGTTATTTACCAAATTCTTTATCATACTTTTCCATACACACACACACACACACAAACTTGGACTTCCTTGGTGTGGGGTGGGTACTAAAAAATTTAAATTACAAATTTGTTTTTGCAGTTGCTTAAATCCCAGCAATGGACCACCACATTATCATTCTATAAAATGCGTTTATGGAGAAAAATATTTCAAAATATCAATAGATGTGACAAAGAAATAAAGGTACCAGGTGGTCATGAGATGTGCAAGCAACAACAGCTAAATCTCCCTTAAATCACACACTATTTTGTTTGGAAATTATTTTGAAATTATATACAGAAACAAATTGCAAATTCAGACTGTTCTTATTTTTAAAAAATGATTTTAAAAAATTTTGAAAAGATGTCAAAAGTTTAGGAGTTGGTGGTGGAGGTGGTGGTGGGGGTAGTAGAAAATTGTTTCAAATGTCACTATTGTTTTTAAATTTCATTTCATTTTCTGTCTGAATAAAAAGAAAGTAGTGACTGTAATGATTTCTAGAATGTTCCATTTTTAACCTTCAAGACTTTTCTTATTATCTTTTAGTACATAGTGCAAAAAAAAAAGAATTGGCCAAAATCAGTCTGGAAGGATGGGGGAGAAGGGAATTTATAAATCTTCACAAATTTTTTTTTCATAAAAATTTTATTCACTAATGTGGTATTGAGCACTCATTTGTGTTGTTTGACAGTTACGTATATATATATATATATATATATATATATATATATATATATATATACATACAGACGCAGACACATATATACATACATACATATCTATATACATACACGTATATAGATATATACGTACACACATATATATATATATATATACACACACACTGCATTTGTCTGTGAGATAAATGAATAGAAAAAAGATATGTTCAATAAATTGTTAAAATCAGTTGTTTAAATAAAGACATTGGAAAGGAAATTCTTGTCTACCCACCCTGCTCCCCACCTCAATTGTTGGAATATTAGGAAGAGGAGGGTTTGAGATTACTCATCATCATCATTATCCTCAAGCTTGGACCTTAATGTTTCAATTTCTTGGACTCATAGGACCACTAACTTGGTTTCCATGGCAGCTAATGTACCAGGATCTACAACGTTCTCCCTGAGTGAGAAGCAAGTCCATTGAAGTGTTTGGCTCAAGAACACAATGCACTGCCTGGTCCAAGAATTGAAACCAGGATCTAACAATCCTGGATGCAACACCCTAACCATTAGGCCACATGTCAAATGTATTACTTACCAACCATTTTTTTTTTTGCCCTTTATATATATCTATAAAAACCATACAAAAACAGACAGTGAAGCCTGGTGCAGTCTTCTGGGTTGCCAGCTCCTGTCAACAGTCCAATCCATGCCAGCATGGAAAATGAATATTAAATGATAATGTCTTGCAAGTTACTTGGTTACCTTGCCAGTGCTGGTGTCACATAAAAAGCATCCTGTCCACACTCTAATGTGGTTGGCGTTTGGAAGGGCAACCAGCAGTAAAAACCATGCCAAAACTAGCCTCACGTGTGCTAGTGTCACGTAGAAAGCACTGAGTCCACTCTGCAGAGCGGTTGGTGTTAAAAAGGGCATCCAGCCATGAAATCCCTGCCAAAACAGACACAGTAGCCTAGGGTAGTTTTTCTACCTGGCCAGCTTCTGTCAATTGTCCTACCCATGCAGGCATGGAAGATGGACGTTAAACAATGATGATGATGATGCTGATATGGGTTATAATCAAAATTAAAGTTTAGATATGAGAGCCGACTACTACCAACATCATCCAGCTACACCTGTAAGCGAAAGGCAAATTTTATAACTTTGAAGCCTATTATGTCACCTGATGAGGTTTCTTCTGCACTGGGGAGAACATTCGCTTTCATTATATCATTCCCCACCCACAAGGGAGCAGTGCAGAGGTATACTGAAATGATTGTTGAGATAAATAAAGCTTCCAGTACACTATGTCTTCTGTAACAATCATTTAGAATTATACATACATGTGTGTGTGTGTGTGTGTGTGTGTGTGTGTGTGTGTACATATTTGCTTTTCTTTTTTATTTGTGGATGAACAAGGCTACCATTTATTTCATGCAGAGAGAAAATTTCTCAGCAATTATCAAGCATGTTTCATGAAACCAATGGTAGCCTTGTCAACCCACAAGTGTAGAGCACTCATTCACACTGTTCGATATTAGCATATATATATATATATATATATATATTTACATACAATTTTAAACTTTTGTATCAAATATTTAAGGACACCAAAAAAAAAATAATAATAACGAAATTGACCCAATTTGTGTAAAAAAAAACAAAATAAAACCCAAGGTAATTAATTCCTGTTTGGGTTTCGAAGTTTCTATTCCTTCGTTAATTAATTAATGGTATGTATAAATTGATTGATTAGTTAGGATCTAATGAAAATAATGATTTACTATCACAGATTGGAAGAATATCCCAGTCAGGATATAACAGTCACAAATTTGTGCGTACTGGCTAAGATGTTCATGGTTTATGTGTGCGTGTGTGTGTGTTATGGCCACAACATGGTCAAACAGTTTAAAATGTTTACTCCACAATCACAAGTGTCCATGTTATATCTGAGTGATCAGCATCTTGGGCAAGGTTTTTAACCATAACTTATGATCAACCCAAGTGAGTGAAACTACGTAGATGGAAATCGTGAGGAAGCCTGTTGAATGGATTACACCTGAAATTTAAGGAAGCAGCCTTAGTCACATATTGTGTCATGCTGATTCAGCCTGAGAATACATTAAAAATGCATGTGCCTATGGAATACTCAACCGCTTATAGGCAAATTTAGTTGATTGAATAACTGAATACTCATTGTCAAAACCAATGGAGATCTATTATTATTATTATTATTATTATTATTATTATTATTATTATTATTATTATTATTATTATTATTATTATGCATGTGCATGAAGGTAGCAAGCTGGCAGTTTCCATCGATGACTGCAATGCTGTTGTAATTATTATTATTATTATTTACTTGTAATCTGCATGTTTGTCACAATCACTCGCCGAGACACACTCAGTGCCATAGGGCAAACGAAGGATAATATATGTTACAGCATAATTGAAAGCTTGGGGAGGGGAAGTGACAGGGGCAGTAACGAAATATCTCCATGTAATACAACACAGACAATTAAATTGATAGGGTTATTCTAAGGACGTGGGCAGTACTTGTCAGAACAATCTTTTGGATTTCTCTGAGACATGTTTCTCCTGGGATGTTGTCTAGATGTTTCTGACATCCCTTATTATTATCACTATCGCTATTATTATTATTATTATTATTATTATTAAGGAGGCAATAATGGTTTCAAATTTTGGTACAAGGCCAGCAATTTCGTGGGTGGGGGGAAGTAGATTACATCGTACTCGCTACTCAACAGGTATTTGATAAAATAAGTACCAGTTCAGTTCTGGGGTCGATGTAATCAGCTTACCCTTACACCCAAAATTGCTGG
>NC_069006.1:3197917-3199434 GCF_001194135.2 Octopus bimaculoides
GTGGTTGGCATTAGTAATATATATATATATATATATATATATATATATATAAATTCAATTTTGGAGGATTAATTGAAATGCAGGTATTCTATTGCAGATAATACAAAAATAACCTAATGAGTATGTCTAACAGAAAACTCATGGTATCAGTTTGCACATCACAAAATTACCAGCAGCGTATATGATATACTTCATTAATTATATCCTACTTTAGTTAATACTTATATCTATTAAATATGAAGGAACTACACGTGTTTCAGTATTGGAAGATTACAATATATATACATATACACAACTCTATACCCATATACATACATATATAAATACATATATGCAATTGTCAGATTTATAATTATTCCAACACATCTTCAGGTTCTATTTCAAAATATTATATATCTAATTTTACATCCCTTTAAAAATAAGCAATACAATTAAGCATTAAAGATTAAAAATTAAGAATTAAAAATTAAGAATAAAAATTATATTTTGTAATCTTAAGAATTAAAATTTATAAATGTTACATTATAAAGAATAAAAGTTTAGGAAGGTATAACAATGCAATATAGAACAAAAAATGGACTGTATACCTGTTGTAACTTGGTAAACTGTAGTCCGATGATATTTCGGAATTAGAATTCCTTCTTCAGATCTTAATTTGCAGAGACTCCAGCAAATTAAGATCTGAAGAAGGAATTCTAATTCCGAAATATCATCGGACTACAGTTTACCAAGTTACAACAGATATACAGTCCATTTTTTGTTCTATATTGCATTGTTATACCTCCCTAAACTTTTATTCGTTACATTATAAATATTAATTAGTATATATACCAATCACGTAAAATCAAGTATATGTCAAATACAGAAATGTGAGATATAAGATTAAACATCAGAATAAATGTGATATATAACAAGAAAAATTCAAATACATACCTTCCTTTTTTTGCTGGTACTAAAATGGTGATTTGAGGAAGAAGATAGCAGGGAACTATGGGTATTTATAGGTGATTAGTACCAAGGGGAGGTAATTACACTATCCATGGTTTTTCTTTTAGATTATCCTCTATTATTATTTTCAAATTTACTTATATTGGGAGGCATATATAATTTGTAATTATATAATTTTAGTAATATTCAATTCATATATTTATTTTATTTGAATTATTTATTTATTTATTTTTATTTATTTATATAGTCTATTCAAGTGCTTTAGAAATAAAATTATGTGGTTATTTGATTCAAGGGTTGGCAGTTCAGTACTTCAATTTACTAAATGTAAAATTACTTCGGTGCCTACATTTGAACCTTGTTCATCATGTGTGTTTAATAATTCATCTCTAGACTGTAGTAGTTTCATAAATTCAGTTATGCATAATAAACACATTTTATTCCCAATATTATAGGAGTTGGTTCTACCTATAATACTCCAATTAAGGGTGTCTGTATATATATATATATATATACATACATATATATATACATATATATATATATATATATATATATATATATATATA
>NC_069006.1:3201356-3202737 GCF_001194135.2 Octopus bimaculoides
TGCTGGGGCACCACCTTGAACGGTTTTAGACGAACAAATTGACCCCCAGGGCTTATTTCTTAAGCCTAGTATTTACACTATCAGACACTTTTGTCGAACCACTAAGCTACAGGAACATAAACACACTAACACCGGTTGTCAAGTGGTAAAGGGGGTACAAACAAAGACACAAAAACATACACACACACATATACACGATGGGCTTCTTTCAGTTACCGTCTACTAAATCCACTCACAAGGCTTTGGTCAGCCTGAGGCTATAGTAGAAGACACTTGCCCAAAATGCCATGCAGTGGCACTGACCCTGGAACCATGTGGTTGAGAAGCTGTGTATATGTGTGTGTGTATACATGTATATGTATATATATGTTTTTGTGCATCTGTATTTGTGTGTGCGTGTTTATATATATCTATCTATATATACATGCACACATATACATATACACCTATCTATACATATACATACACACACATATATAAATATACATACATAAATATACATCTACACAAACACCTACACACACACACACATATAAGGAGGAAACTGGATCCATGAGTCCATAGGAAGGAGATTCTATCCTTTATATATATATATATCTGTCAAAATACGTGCCACTAATTCGATAGCCATGATAAAACTCCAAGTTTCGGATGCCAGGGTGGGAACCCACGCCAACATCTCTTCAGTTATCTGGCCAATGAAAATTCCTGAAAAAGTTTTCACTCCGGCATCCGAAACTCTGAGATTTATCATGGCTACCGAATAAGTGTCACATATTTTTACAGATAAATTCCTCTAGTTACATAATATCGAGGTCTCTTTCTTTCTTTTGTTGTCCTTTCTATCAATATCAATATATATATATATATATATATATATGTATACATAGAGAGAGAGATATTACCTTACCAATACAATCAATCAATTTTATGATCCAACTGTATTACTTGCTAGTATTTGTAAACCTATCCCACGTCACCGTGTATTTCTAAATCTATTTATAATTCAAACGGGAACTGAAAACAGGGAACTGGATAGGACATGAAACTGTAATGGGAACAAGAACTGGAAATAACTCCTGCTTTTCCAGGTATTAGCAGGTAATTCAGCTAGTATGTACATACATATATATATATATATATATATATATATAATAATAATAATAATATTAGGGATAAAATCCAATAATTACAGGTAAAAACTCAATTAAAATCAATTTATTAAAAATTAAAATTAAATTAAGTTTCACAGTATAAAATCTATATAAATATATAGTTTTAGGGAAAAGAACCAAGGTTCATGAACTCGTCGATGAAAATCCACTATCACATATAGAAAAATTAATAAGTAAAAGCACAGTAAATAAGTATAATATAATAC
>NC_069006.1:3203084-3204629 GCF_001194135.2 Octopus bimaculoides
GGTATTAGCAGGTAATTCAGCTAGTATGTACATACATATATATATATATATGCACATATGTGTATGTATGAATATACACAAATACATGCATAGAGCACTTGTGTTTAAAAGTGTCTAAAAACTTTGGCCTCGGGTGTGGAAAAACAGAGCTGACCAAAATTTGGTTAAAATAAAGAGTTGTTCTTACTTTAGCAGCGATTTGTCCCTTGTGGTTAGCATCAGCTATGACGTAGCTACAAGCTACGACATAGCTGAAACGGACAACGTTCACATGGACCAAAGCCCGGAATGCCTCACCAACTTCATTTGCATAGCCTGAAATTCATTAACGAGAGAAGAAAAGATATTATTAAAAAATGTAGTAATAGAGTGTCTTGTGTGTGTGTGTGTGTGTGTGTGTGTGTATCTGTGTGCGTCATTGTGATGATACCATGGTTGTAAACGAGCATCATTGTTATACGAGTGGGGGTTGTTCATTTCCAGTCTTCTGTTAAAAATATGGGGAAATATAACCATGTTTGGGAAAAGGTAAGGGTTAATGACTAGACGGACTAAACACTTCTAAGCACTTTGTGTGGCATACTAACAAGTCTGCCAGTTCATCACCTCACTAATTGAACTAATTAATTAAGTGGTTGAGTAAAGTGCAAGCCGGGAGAGTCACTGGGATGCTGGGCAACATGCTTAGCAGCATTTCATTCATCTTCACATCCTGAGTTCAAATTCTGTTGAGATTGACTTAGCCTTTCATCCTTTCGGGGTTGATGAAGTAAGTACCAGTTGAACACTGGGGTTGATGTAATCAACTGGCCCCACTCCCCACAAAAGTTCATGAGGCTGGTTTCTCAGATTCGGTGGTATATGGAGGGTGGGCCAAAAGTCATAGTAAGTTCAATAAAATAATGATGAATACATACAAACTTGTATATGAATAATAATAATAATAATAATAATAATAATAATAATAATAATCCTTTCTACTAAAGATACAAGTCCTGAAATTTGGGGGAAGGAGAAGGTCGATTATTATTGATGATACTTATTTCATCGACCTTGAAAGGATGAAAAGTAAAATTGACCTCAGCGGAATTTGAACTCAGAAAGGCGGTGAGCTGGCAGAAACATTAACGTGACGTGCGAAATGCTTAGCGGTATTTCTTCTGCTGCTACGTTCTGAGTTTAAATTCCGCCGAGGTCGACTTTGCCTTTCATCCTTTCGGAGTCGATTAAATATAAGTACCAGTTATGCACTGGGGTCAATATAATCGACTTAATCCATTTGTCTGTCCTTGTTTGTCCCCTCTGTGTGTAGCCCCTTGTGGGCAGTAAAGAAATAAAGAATTTGAACTCAGAACATAAAGATAGACAAAATGCCGCTAAGCATTTTGCTCAGTGTGCTAACGATTCTGCCAGCTCGTTACCTTATTGAACAATAATAATAATCCTTTCTACTAAAGATACAAGTCCTGAAATTTGGGGGAAGGAGAAGGTCGATTATTATTGATGATACTTATTTCATCGACCTTGAAAGGATGAAAAGTAAAA
>NC_069006.1:3204816-3206170 GCF_001194135.2 Octopus bimaculoides
AGACGACCTCAGTGGAATTTGAACTCAGAACACGAAGACATACGAAATGACGCTAAGGCCTGGCATGCTATGTAACATAACATAAATGAAAAGTGAAATGTTGATGATGGTGAACTTTCCCTGCAGTGAATTGATGATGGTGAACTTACTGGACATGACATCAAATGGCTAAGGGGGTCCACCAGAATAAAAAAGTAAACAAAATAGGCATAGGAGTGGCTGTGTGGTAAGTAGCTTGCTTACGAACCACATGGTTCCGTGTTCAGTCCCACTGCGTGGCACCTTGGGCAAGTGTCTTCGACTATAGCCTCAGGCTGACCAAAGCCTTGTGAGTGGATTTGGTAGATGGAAACTGAAAGAAGCCCATCATATATATGTATATATATATATATATATATGTGTGTGTGTGTTTGTATGTCTGTGTTTGTTCCCCCCAACATTGCTTGACAACCGATGCTGGTGTGTTTAGGTTCCCGTAACTTAGTGGTTCAGCAAAAGAGACTGATAGAATAAGTACTAGGCTTACAAAGAATAAGTCCTTGGGTCGATTTGCTCGACTAAAGGCAGTGCTCCAGCATGGCCACAGTCAAATGACTGAAACAAGTAAAAGGGAGTAAAAGGGGTCCAGAGATTAAAAAAAAAAAATTTGAGAATCACTGCTCTGTAGTAAGATCCCTATTCCTGTCCTTCAGCCCCTCAACCTCTGGCTCAAAGCCACCTCTCTCAGTACTGCGCCCTTACTCTGTCAAGAGGGTTTTGTGTTGCGATTTACTTAATGACCCCGCTAATTCTAATGCCATGGTAAATAAAAAAAAAGCACCCTGTGCCCCTTAGAAAGTGGTTGGCGTTAGGAGGGGGCATCCAGCTATAGAAACCATGCCAAAATAGACAATGGACATTAATACAGCCCACTGGCTTGCTGGAGCTTGTCCAACATTCTTACCTGTGCCAGCATGGAAGACAGGTGTTAAATGATGCCGATGATGATGATGACAATGATGTGATGTTGATGATGATGATGATTATGCCCTGGAAGGATGAAAGGTAAAGTCGACCTTGGTGGAAAATGAACTCAGAATATTAAGAACTGTTAGTTATCTCTTTACAAACATATTTTGTCTGTCACTCTGCTACCCCCAGCTGGAGCAACTCATCATCTGCTGCTTCCGTTTCATTTAGAGATTTAGAGATTTCTCCTTCTGCATTTTCTCCCCCCCCCCCGCCTCCTGCTTCCTCATTCACTCTCTTTCACCTTTCATTCTGCTACTCTCTCTCTCTCCCTCTTTCTCTTTTCCTCTCTTTTTGTGTTTCTCCTGCCCTTTTCCCCTCTCTCACTCACCTTTGTCTTACATCT
>NC_069006.1:3206950-3209977 GCF_001194135.2 Octopus bimaculoides
ATATATATATATATATATATATATATATAATTAAATTATTAAAAAATATGGCAAAAAATCATATATTAATTAATATCGATTAATTACCAGGAAGCTAGTTAGTGGTCAACATCATATATAAAAATATATATATATATATAAAACAAATAATAAATGAGTATGTGCATACCTACATCTACCTGTATATATAGGTGCATATCTGGGTACAGGACATATATATACACATGATAGAGAAATACTAAGAAAATAGATAAATAAGCAGAGACAGACAGACAGACAGACAGATAGCTACACATGTAGATAAAGAGAGAGAGAGAGAGAAGGAGAATAAGAGGTGAGGTAAGATTTGACTTCACCTTTTCATATTAAATGTCATAAATTCATTATAGAAATAATGCAGAAATCGAACAAAGCATAATGACTTATGAGGACAGAAAGGAGAAAAGACTTGTTATTTATAAATGGGAAGGACATAGAGATCAACAATAACACTTTTGTGATCTTTATACATACATACACATCATCATCATCGTCATCGTTTAATGTCCGCTTTCCATGCTAGCATGGGATGGACGGTTTGACTGAGGACTGGTGTACCAGATGGCTACACCAGGCTCCAATCTGATTTGGCAGAGTTTCTACAGCTGGATGCCCTTCCTAATGCCAACCACTCCGAGAGTGTAGTGGGTGCTTTTATGTGCCACCAGCACGAGGGTCAGTCACATGGTACTGGCAACGGCCATGCTCAAAATGGTGTTTTTTACGTGCCACCTACACAGGAGCCAGTCCAGCGGCACTGGCAACAACCTCGCTCGAATGTTTTCTAACATACCATCGGCACAAGTGCCAGGAAGGTGACACTGGTAACGATCATGCTCAAATGGTGCTATTTGCGGGCCACTAGCACGGAAGCCAGACAGCTGCTCTGGCAATGAACACGCTCGGATGGTGCTGTTAGTGCTCCACTGGCACATTACATATATAACCGACATCATTGCTTAATGTCCACCTTTCATGTTGGCATGATATGTACATATACAAACATATATATATATATATATATAGCCAACCGAAGTTTTGTGATTGAATTTGGTAGGCGGAAGTTACTGCCGTGTGTGTATATGTCTGTGTATGTGCTTGTGCCTCTCTCCCAGAGAGAGAGAGGGAAATACATACATACATAGAAACACACACACATACACGTGAGTGTGTGTGTAGGTGTAATATTTATATACGCATGTATGTGTGTGTAGACAATAAAGGTTGTATGATCCTATGATTAAGATATTAGAGGTGGTGTATCTTTCTGTTGATGAGCAGTGAAGAGTATTCAGCTGACAATCGTAAGGCTGCGAGTTCAATTCCTAGTGGTGAAGTGTGTCCTTGAGCAAGGCACTTTATTTTCGCATTGCTCCCGTCCCCTCAGCTGGCAAAAATGAGTTGTATCTGAGATTCAAAGGGCCAGCCAGGATCCAGTCTGATTTGGCATGGTTTTCTACAGCTGATTTCCCTTCCTAATGCCAACCACTCTGAGAGTGTAGTGGGTGCTTTTTACATGTCACCGGCACGGGTGCCATTTGCATGACACTAGTATCTGCCACGACTGCGATTTTGCTCAGCTTGATAGGTCTTCTTCTCAAGCATGACATAATGCTAAAGGTCTTGGTCATTGCCTCTGTGAGGCCCAACACTCGAAAAGAACTCAGCCACTTTGCCTCCATATATACACACATCAGGTTTCCACACAGTTTCTTTCTATCAAATCCACTCCCAAGACATTTGTTGGCCCAGAGGCTACAGCAGAAGACACTTACCTAAGGTGCCGTGCAGTGGAATTGAACCCAAAACCACGTGGTTGCAAAACAAGCTTCTTAACCACACAGTCATGCCTTGTATTTTAGAAGGTAGGATATGATTTGGTGGAGATTTTTTTAGCAATTTGAACAACCGCATGGCAGTTCTCCCATTAAGTTGTTTAACCCTAGGCCAACCCTGGCCAAGCAAACAGCAATCATTCAGTATTGGTAAGCAACATCATTCACTCACACACTCTTACCTCAATGACACAGATAAAAAGGTTAGGCTGTATACCAATACCGAAGGATCGCCACCAAATCTATGATCAAAAGCGTTTCAACTCTGAGTATTCTATTTTTTAGTATATTTCTTTGCTGTTTTTTTCTTCTTTTTGTACAGATGGTGTGATTTGAGGGAGATTTGACTGCTATTTCTAGCAGGTCGAAAGACCATACAGTGATTCTTGTTAGCTCGTAGTTCTGTTACGAGTAAGAGACAGAGTGTGTGTGTGTGTGTGTGTGTGGATACTTTGTTGGTATGTACTATGTCAGTGTGTATCTGTGTGTTTTATATAATAAACGTCTGTTTGTGTGTGCATCAGAGAGAGGAAGATGTGTGGATATTTTGTTTGTTGGTTTGTGCATCTGTGTGTATATGTGCGTATTAACTGTGCGCATGTGTGCAACAGAAAGAAACAGGTATGTTTATTGTGTGCAACAGAAAGAAACAGGTATGTTTATTGTGTACAGATGTGTCTATGTATGTTGTATATGTGTGTGTAGGCGTGTGTGTGTGTGTCAGAGAGACAGAGAGAGTCACCGGCAAATCGATAGATTATGAATGCTATTTGATTGTATAAACGTTTCTTTACTTTGTGTGTGAGGGAGAAAAACAGCGTGTTTTGTATTTACATAAAATTTGTGGACTAAAAAAGTATGGGGGGACACAATTTACTACAATAGACAGCAACTAAAGAACGGTATTAAATAAAGTAAACCAGTAAATAAATAACATAATGAAGCGTGTATAATCCCTAAATTATTCAGTGCACTGTTCGGCTTCTAAAAATCTTTCTTCGTATGACCCTCTTTCTCTCTCTACGAAGAATGAAACTAAATACTAGATCGCATTCAAATCGTGTGTATATTAAATGATATTTATCTCTTCCTGGGTGAAGTAATTTGTTGTTGATCCTTTCAATAACAGTACATCATACACACACACACACAC
>NC_069006.1:3210940-3212577 GCF_001194135.2 Octopus bimaculoides
ATTACGTTTGTAAATTATGTTCTTTTAATTTTTAAAAATAAATTTGGTTCCTTATGTATGCTTGCATGTTTATTTGCTTGTCATATTTTCTGTTTGTTGCCCTTTTATTTAATCCTGAAAATATGTATAATTGTGTACTTTTGTCATTGTAATGGATCGTACTCGAAGCAGATAGTTTTACCAAAGTATGGTTAAAGAGGAATGAATGAAAAAAATGTGTGTGTTATTATATGGACACATGGATATATATTGGTATCTGTGTAAGAGTAGATTGAAGGTTGTGGCGAACCCTATTCTGTGACCCCGTTATCTTATGTACCCCAATATTTATTAAGACAATCAGGTATGTTTTATGTGATATTTAGCTGTGATGTCTAGCAAGCCGAACGATCACGTTCAGATTCCCGCGTTGGTTCGATGTATATATTCAAGTAAATGTGAATATATGTATTTACGAGTGTGTGTATGTATATATATATATATGTCCATGTGTGTGTATGTATATATATGCTCGTGTGTGTGTGTTTGGTACCGATAAATATATGCTAACTTACCGAGATATCGGACGTACGTGTCCCTGTATAAATCTGGTGGTTCTTGTGTTGACATCGCTGTGACTGTCACCGTCGTCGTCTGCTTCTAGTTGTTGCTGAGGTTGTCCTTCACAAACAATCTGTGCCAGGACGAATCTATTTCGGAGTTTTATTACCCTTTCTCACTGCTTCTATCTTCTTATTTCATTTCGTTGTTATTCTTGTTGTATGCATTGCTTCTCGGTGTGAGCTGTACTTATAGACAAATAAACAACTCGTCTATTTGTCAGTCTGTCAATCATTCTATCATCTACTAGACTAAATTCTCTCGCCATCAGCTTAGTAATCTCTCTCTCTCTCAGCTTGCTTAGTCAATCTTTCGATCATTTCTTCTATATATTTATCAATCAACTGGTTTAATTATTCTATCAGCAAGTCAGTGTATCTTTCGATTAATTTAGTTTGTGTGCCTGCATTCCTAGCCATCAGTTGATCAGTCTTCATTCCTTAGCAATCAATTAACTAATTGGTTAGTTAACTAACTCTCTACAGATTTCGGGTCTGTCTGTCGGTCTGTCTTAGCCATGTGCCCGCTGAGGAAACACGATTTGATGACGGTCAGCTGACCGACCAAAGAAGGTCACGTGATATATCAATCCGCGTGGCGAACTGATAGTTCCTCCTCCTCCTCTTTCACTTTCCTGCCCACCACCTTATTCTTTCTCCTTCTCCTTCTTCTTCTCTTTCCTCTATTCCTCATTTTCCTTTCTTTCCGCTATTTCTCTCTTGCTTTCTTCGGCACTTTATTTCTCTCACTCGATCCATCGAGTACTGCCCGACCTGGTCATTTAACACAGGGGTTTTCAAACTGTGGTCCGCGGACAGCAAATACTTTTTATGGGTGATTTGATTTTATATATGTTTTTTAATCGAAATCTTTTAATTGACAATAAACCTATTTGTTAAATACTGTTAAATAAATAAATGTAAAAATATATGTTATTTTAAGCAAATATTTATGTATAAATTTCATAAGCGTTTATAAGGGGGTCCCTAAGGTAAAGCCTGAAATATAAAGGGGTCCGCAAGTCAAAAAGTTTGAAG
>NC_069006.1:3212753-3214427 GCF_001194135.2 Octopus bimaculoides
GTCTGGAAAAAATATGACAGGATGGTCACGAGCGGAATGCCATCGATCATAGAAAAGCTGACCTGTGGCTAAATAACAAGTCATTCTTCACTTTTATACTTTTTCTTTGTTGCTTTATATCTTTTTCTTTCTTTTTATCTATTTTTTTCTTCCATTCATTCTCTACACACTCTTTTTCTCTCTCGTTCACTGTCTGTCTCTCTCTCTCTCTTTTTCACCACCCCTCACACATATCACACATACATACTCTACGCCTCTCTCATCCATTTCTCCTCCTTTATACCCCCGTCTGTCTCACTCTCTTTCTCTCTCTCTGACCTCTACTCTTATTTTTCTTGCTCTCTCTCTCTCTCTCTTTCTCTTTCTCTATCTCTTTATCCCCTTCTCTGCCCCTTATCCCCTTCTCTACTCTCTCTTTCTCTCACATATTCTCCTCATCTCTCCTTCTTCTTTGCCCCTCTGTCTCTTCTCCTCTCTCTTCTCTCTCTCCTTCACACACGCGTTCAATCACTCCCTCCGTCTTCTCTGTCCCACTATCTCCTACTTTCCCTCTGCTCCTCTTCTCTCTCTTGACCCTAACCCTAAATCGATCGTATACCGATGTACTTTACCGAATTGAATCTTTTTCTTCTGGAGGGGAAAACCCCCTCCACCCAAACCCTAACAACATTCATTAACAACTCAAACAAGAGCAGATAATGTCAATAAATTAATTACTCTTTACTCTTTTCCTTGTTTCAGTCATTTGACTGCGGCCATGCTGGAGCACCGCCTTGAGTCGAGCAAATCGACCCAGGACTTATTCTTTGTGAGCCTAGTACTTATTCTATCGGTCTCTTTTGCCGAACTGCTAAGTTACAGGGACGTAAACACACCAGCATCGGTTGTCAAGTGATGTTAGGGGAACAAACACAGACACACAAACATACACACACACACACACATACATATATATATGCATATATACGACAGGCTGCTTTCAGTTTCCGTCTAGCAAATCCACTCACAAGGTTTTGGTCGGCCCGAGGCTATAGTAGAAGACACTTGCCCAAGGTGCCACGCAATGGGACTGAACCCAGAACCATGTGGTTGGTGGCGCAGGAGTGGCTATAGGTGCGGGGGCGGCTGAGTGGTAAGTAGCTTGTTTTCCAACCACATGGTTCTGGGTTCAGTCACTGCGTGACACCTTGGGCATGTGTCTTCTACTGTAGCCTATGTTGAAAAGCATTGCAGAATGGCCATAACTGTCTTTTATTCAGACACCCTGTACAATTGTAATTTGGACATCACGATCAAATGCATTTTCTGTCAAACTGTAAAGATGATATATACAAATGAAATTTCACTGCAAGCTCTTTTTTTTTTTTTTTTTTTTTTTTTTTTTTTTTTTTTTTTTTTTTTTTGACATATGAACTGACCATGTGGGGGTTCCCACGCACGATATACGAGTAGCTGTAGTAGTAAACAGTGATGTTGCATGAATGAATGAATGAATGAATGAACGAACGGAGAGATGATGGTGAATTTTATGAATGAATGGATGGCTGGTTCGTTAAATATATGAATGAATATTTGGTTTATAAGTATGTGAGGTGGTTGTGGCGTTTATGCTTGCTTTTGACACTGTTTGTGCCTAAATTCTTTTTTCATAAACACACACACACACACACACAC
>NC_069006.1:3214898-3217284 GCF_001194135.2 Octopus bimaculoides
CTCTCTCTCTCTCTCTCTCTCTCCCTCTCTCTCCCTCTCTCTCTCCCTCCCATATTTCTCAAGGACATTACTAATAAATAGGTGAAGCGGAATGCGCTTTAAATGGAAATTGGATCATGGATATGGTTGGAGTGCTAACTATCGTAACTACTACTACTACTACTACTACTACTACTACTACTACTACTACTACTTCCACTGCTGTTACCGCCACCGCTATCACTCCACCACCACCACCAGAGTAACTACTGACATACATAATTCACACATATTTTCAAATGCAAACGTACATACACACATGCGCATACATACATACATGCATACACATATACATGCACCCATCCATCTACTCCATACATACATACATACATACATACATACATACATACATACAAAAATACCTTGTTGTCGATGTTGAAATTCCAACGAAGGAGCCTTGAATCTAGGTTAGAAACCGGTTCTTTCTCTATTGGCAAGAAATCTTGAAATAAACTGAATAATGATATACATTCATATAAAAAAAAAACCATATCAAAGGTCTTTTCCGAGCTATAAGGCTTATAAGGGTCGGTTCCCCGGATCCTGGGGCATATAAATTCTCCTCTGGACAGGACGCCAGTCCCTCGCAGGATTACTCATTTTTGCCAGCTGAGTGGACGGGAGCAACGTGAAATGAAGTGTTTTGCTCAAAATCACGACACATTGCCTGGTACAGGAATTGAAACCACACTCTTACAATCACTCACATCACTAGGTTACATGACTATGTCTGCCACCACAACTAAGCCAACCACACACACACATACATACACAAATACACCCACACACACGCACAAAAAAAACTCTATGGAGTCATAAGGGCCGGTAACTCAGTTTCTGTGGCGAATATATCCTTCCCTGGACGGGACGTTTACTCATTTTTGCCAGCTGATTGGACTGGAGTAACGTGAAATGAAGTGTCTTGTTCAAGAACACGAAGCATCGTCCGGTCCAGGAATTGAAACCGCAATCTTATGGTCATGAGTGAAATACCCTAACCACCATAGAGTAATACGAATGTATTAAATACCTTATGACAAAATGTCTTAACTTATTAAACTTATCTCCGCCTGCAAAGAATGTATCAGAATTACCAATAGCAATTATGACCAGTTCCACTCGAAAAGGGGAGACAATCTCAAGAGTCAAGGCTTCTCCAAAATTGACATGACATTAAGGAAAGGAAAAGGACAAGCTTATTGTCTGAAGAGAAGAGGGGGGTTGTAGATACAGGTTTCTGGCAAATAGCTTTCATCAGTACAACATTTGTCCAAATGATTTAGATTTATACAAAAAAGAATAGAAAATAATTATGGCCTGGATAATTTCTATAATTTAAACAAAAACGAGCAAAGAGAAATAACTCGAAGTGACCATTCTTACACATATACGGATAGACACTTCCCACATAATTACGTGACGACTCGTCGTCGATAAGGTCGCTGGCTATGAAGGAATGATTCAGATTGTGATGGAAAGACTCTGACAAACTAATTGATTGATCGAGTAGTTAATTACTTTGCTAACTGATTGAGGAGGAGGAGGAGGGGAAGGAGTAGAATGAGAAGAAGATGGTGAGTGGAGTTGAAAAAAGGGCGAGAAGATGAAGAATGTGATGAAGAAGAAGAAGAAGAAGAAATGGAATACAGCCAGTGCGTGTGTTTTTAATGGCCAAATGACCTTCCTACAGTACATCATTATGTTCAATACACGATTTCGCATGAAGAACATTGATGTAAAATCAAATACAGAAACGAAAGGAAAAAAAGACATGTTGAAAAAGGGAAAAATGGCAACCGGAAGTTACAAATGTTGTAACTGAAATCCGCTTTGCCTTGCAACTCGGAATATGTAGAATAAGCGATAACAGAACCAGATTGGCATGATGACAACGGCAATGACGAACGCATTAGAAATTTGGAGCAGCAACAGGAATATGCTGGCGGTGATCGTCTGCCTAGACAGAACGGATGAAGTTGAAATTCAGACGTAAGAACTCTCATTAAGGAACTCAGTGTTACTATTATTTATTTATTTATTTATTGTTGGATTTTTTTGGGGAATTTTTGAAGATGAAATACATTTGGTGCAAGCACGGTTGTGTGGTTAAGAAGCTAGCTTTACAACAACGTGGTTTCGAGTTCAATGATATTGCGTGGCACCTTGGGAAATGTCTTCTACTATAGCACCAGGCTTACCTAAGCATTGTGAGAGGATTTGGTAGACAGAAACTGTGTGGAAGCCCGCTGTATATATATATATTTATACATGCGTGAGAAAGAGAGAGAGAGAGAGAGAATATCTGTGTTTGTGTTTATCTCCTAACTCCACCGCTTGACAATCGGTG
>NC_069006.1:3217581-3219034 GCF_001194135.2 Octopus bimaculoides
GTCACCTCCCCTCAAATTCCAGGCTCTGTGCTTTCAGTAGATGGGAGGTCATTGTGCCAATAATGAATATACGCATTCGTTCTACTTCACTACTTCACTTCTTTGATTTTATTAGTCAATTGACCAAGCATTTAACAAATTGATTAACCGATGGTTTGATTAATCCGCCGGTCAATCAATCATGTTTATCAAAGCCCCTTCGTTGCCATTCGCGACCTCATCGATAAAATAACTTCTCTACTCCAGGTCTATTTCAGCTATGATGCTATGATGCTCGCCCACTACTCCTGCTCGTGATCAGAGATACATATATCGTCAGCTACTAAGGGACATGCTCAACTGGTTAAAGTCAAGTAACTGACAAACAGATCCCCTCAAAAACTGCTGTTCGCCTTCTGCCAAAATTTGAAACCATTATTATTATTATTAATATTATTCAGTAGTTTTATTTTTATAACGTGCTTTCACTTCACTACCGAGCGCAGCTCTGTGTGCCTTGGGTATGTGCTGTGGTTTGCTGTGATGCTCTTATGGTTACTGTATTGAAAGTGTTTTGCGTAGGATGTGTGCAGTGCCCAGTAGTGCAATTTTCTGTATGTTATATATATTTGTAAGTCCTGATGTTTTTGTTATGTATTTGTCTGAATATTTTATTATTATTATTATTATTATTGGAATAATTGAATAACCCCAATATTTCCCAAAACATCTAAACAAGCCAGCGAGCTAGGCAGCCAGTCAGCCAGTTCTATAATGAACTTGATCGATAATAGTGAAAGAGTATTAAATTGAAACTTTTCTAACATGTTCAAAGGTTCCCGTTACAAACAAATCAATCAGCTCTCACAGACAATGCCTATCAGTCGTAATCGATTACACCCACCTATTCCCCATGCGTAGAATATCTAAAAACAGGAACATTTTTTTTTCTTCCTTTCAAAGAAGCTGGATTTGATAATGTAGTCCTAGATAGACTGTACCTGAAAAAAAGAAAGAATAAGAAAAAGGGGTGGCTACGAGTAGAATACCTTCGATCCTAGTCATCTGGTTCAGTATTATTGATTTGGGGCTGAACAGCACTGAACCAGATGCATTAGGTAGCGTGATCATGGCTGAAACGATTTGGATCATTAATCTGCTGGATCGAGACTGACCTGGGTCTGAACCAGTGTTTCATAATCATTTCCCCTCTGTGGATCCATTTGAGTCCTATTTTATTCGAAACAGCTGTCAGAGATGTCATATTTTATAATTAATAAATAATTTTATTAATTACCTCTACATTTTCTCCTTATTCTTTAAGTATATAAATATATTAATCACGGTTTATATGGTTACCTTATTGTTGAACTTTCTATAGATTGGTAACTAACCTGTATTTTCATTCGATTTATGATCCCTTAATGAGGTTTATTACCTTTATTTGATTAATTATATATATATATATATATAT
>NC_069006.1:3219281-3220425 GCF_001194135.2 Octopus bimaculoides
GACAAACTCCTCCACCCAGCCTGTTTTTGTTGTACACATTCGCTAGCTTTCTTACAAAGGCTTTAAGCTACACTTTTGTGGGGCAACCAGATCGAACCATCTCAAGTGTAACTGCCCAAAATGGTCGTGACGTCTGGCACTCGACTGAGGAAAGAAGGCCACGAATGACCCTTCTTTTTTTGCCTGTCCTTCTAATTGTTGTTTCTCTTGTCCACCTTTGAATCGTCTATCTGTCCGAATGTTTTAATGTCTTCTATTGCATTTTTGTTCCATTTATATATATATATACACGATAGGCTTCTTTCAGTTTCTGTCTACCTAATCCATTCACACGGCTTTGGTCAGCCCGAAGCTATTGTAGACATGTGCCCAAGGTGCCTCGCAAAAAGACTGAACTCGGAACCATGTGGTTGGAAAGCAACCACGGTCGAATGATCACATTAGAGCTCCCGCACACCACCACCACCACCCACATCTTGTTCGCCAGATCGTTTCAAAATTTTGATTTCCCATTCTCAGATTTCCAACATTGGCCTATAATTATTGAAAATACATAAGGAATTAAACGTTGATACAGAAGGTGATTAAGCTACAACTAATGTCTCCGTCTCTCCCTCACAAAAGGGGCTTTTGTGATTGCGTCAACTCTCACTAACTTTATACTAGTGTAAAGCATAGTGCCGACCTCGGCTATATTTGAACAGACAACAGTGGAGTAACGACCTATTTAGCTTTTACGGTGAGGTATTTAGGGCAGCATTCTATTGCCGTCCTAAGACACAGTAATTTAAAATATTTATTACTGCCACTATGACTATCACAAAATTACTACTATATCTATGAGGACGCATGGCCTTGTGGTTAGGGTGTTACACTTACGATCGCGAGGTCGTGGTTTCAATTCCCTGACCGGGTGGTGCGTTGTGTTTTTGAGCAAAGCATTTCAACTGCGATCACCTCGACACCTGACACGCGGTACACCGGTTACCTGTTCAGGCAATGCCAATTTGATGGAGAGGATGAGCTAATGTACAGCTCATACATTTGATGAATATAAACAACTCACCTGCGCTGGTCGTACGGTAAAGAAAGCTGAACGGTCATACATCGTCTTCGACAGAAGAGTTCATCATATATATATATA
>NC_069006.1:3223693-3224668 GCF_001194135.2 Octopus bimaculoides
GTACAGGTTTTGGACAAAATAATGGAAACACCTAGCATCATAATTTTGAAATATCTATAAAACCGTCAAAAATTTGTTTATTTTTATGTGTTGTTGATTTATTATTAGTGTTGCTTGCTATGTTTTGCTAAAATTACTGTTTTTTTCAGATGTCATCGGAAAAAGATAGTTAAAATTCATTGAAATGACAGACCTATCAGACTTTGAGAAATGGGGAAAAACCTCCTCGTCGAAACAAGAAAACCAAAATTTTCAGCTAGGGACCGTCGGACTCTTACGCAAATTGCTAGATCACAAAAGTACAGCTCCCCAAATTACTGTAGAGCTTAATGACCACCTCGAGAACCCAGTTTCCACAAAACTGTTCGCCAGGAGCAGCACAAAGCCGGATTGCACGGGAGGGCTGCAACCAGGAAACCACTACTTTCAAAAACAAACGTATATGCTTCAAATGTACAAGAAACAAAAGACAAAGACAGGTGAGGGAAGAAGCGGGTGTATCGGTTTTACGATTCGTGACACTCCGTCGGTTACGACGACGAGGGTTCCAGTTGATCCGATCAACGGAACAGCCTGCTCGTGAAATTAACTTGCAAGTGGCTGAGCCCGGTCTGGGAATCGAAACCGCGAGTCCGCTGCCAAAACCACTGGGCCATCGCGCCTACACATACATACATATATATGTATGTATGTGTGTGTGTGCGTGTGTGTGTGTGATGACTGCTTGACAACCGGTTTATGCTCCCCGGTAATCTGGCGGTTCGGCACAGTTAATCGATGGAATAAGTAGCAAGTTAGAAAAATAAGTTCGACTAAAAGTCTTCATGGCGGTGCCCAGGCATGGCCGCTATCTAATGAGCGAAACAGATAAAAAATTAAAACAATTTATGGTTAATGTTTGCATGAACCAAATGGGTGAATCAAAGTAAACATTAACAAAATGAATTGTTGGACTATTATCTTCATTGTTGTCTA
>NC_069006.1:3224885-3226768 GCF_001194135.2 Octopus bimaculoides
GAAAATCACCTGATTGGTTAATGAATAGTCATTGAAATTTAAATAATGATTATTCCCGTAATAAAAATAGCACATCAACCATCTGTTAAACCCGTCTAGTGACTTCTTTCCCAGCCCTACTCTAAATCATGGGAGATAATTCTAACTTACCCTTTACCCTTCCCGGTGTAAAATCGCCAAACCGATAATTGGAAGTATATTTCATATTTAACTCACTGAAACTTTTACAATTCTTTTCAGCTTCTAGAATTTTCTGAAAATAACCAGTAGAATATTTTCGAAATTTCTATACTGATGTAGTTTTGCATGTTGATATCCAAGTTCACATTTTCTCAGCATGCAAAACTACATCAAAACTAAATTTTTAAAAAATAATCTAGTGAACATTTGAAATACTTCAAGTGGTTGAAAAAGAATTAATAAGATCCCACTCGAGGGTTAACCAGGGTCCATATATGATTTCTGGGTGTCCACACAACAAAATAATATAATAATATTTTGAGAATCCCTGAAAAAAGTTTTGCTTAGATGTATGTATTGCAAGAAACTGCTGGGTTTCTTTCTCTAACATTTTACAGAGTTCAACCTACGCAAGTTAATGTTTGATAAACAGAATAGGATTTTGAAAGAAACATCTACATATATAATTTTTAAACATGGAATGGCTATGGGTATCCACCAGAATAAAATAGTAATCAAAGGGGTTCATAGGCACAAAATGGTTAGGAATCCCTAATGTACAACAATAAAAACAAATACGACGAGAACGAGAATAAAAACAAAACGCGATATATGATTATACATTTTTGAGGATATAATTTAAAATCAAATGGCCTAAGATTTAATTAATTAACCGCGAGAACCTACCGTCTACCACCTAGGGGCAACCTGTAATCGATTTTATCGTACTTCTCGGTAAAGTGATTACGATTTCAATATACCGGTGGGTGAAAATAGCAGAGGTAATCTCAAATCGTTACACCGGTGGCCGGCTTTCCTTTTCTGGTGTTGTTTCTGATGCAATTAATTAACATCGATTCTTAATTGAAGACAACAATGAAGATAATTGTCCAACGTGTGGCAAAGGCCAGTGTATCCGTAAACAATGAACTGATCAGCTCAATAGGAAAGGGCCTCTGCTTACTCGTTGGAATCGGACGTTATGATACGATGAAAGAAATGGAATTTATGGTAAGGAAAGTGTTGAATCTGCGAGTATTCGAAGACGACAACGGTAAGCGGTGGAACAAAAGCGTGAAGGACCGTCAACTTGAAATACTCTGTGTCAGTCAGTTCACGCTGATGTGCTCCCTTAAAGGTAACAAACCGGACTATCACGATTCCATGGGGCCGGATTTATCGCAGGAATTTTACAACAATTTCTTATCGAAACTCCGAGAAGCGTACGATGCTGATAAAGTGAAAGACGGTCGGTTTGGTGCTTACATGAGTGTTAATATCGAAAACGACGGACCCGTTACGATTCCTTTGGAAATTACACCAAGCCGTCCAAAATCTCCGCAGGAGAAAGAACCGGAATTGGCGAACAAAATAGATTAGAAACTGTAAATAGAAAAAAAAAAAGAAAAAAAAAGGACAAGTTGCGGTGCCGTGTTTATCTGAAAGTATGACATTTTTGTTTTGTAATATATTTATTTTTCATATTCTTCGTATTTATTGTTGTTTATTATTGTTGTCACTCGAAATAAGATTACCGAAATAGCAGCCAAATCTCTCTAAAAGCATACTTATTATAAATCAAAACAAAACACGTTGTAAATACAGTGACAGAAGATAGTCACGGCTGGACAAAATGCTTGGCAGCATTTCTTTCGGCTTTCGTTTCTGAGTTCGAAATGCCGTCGAGGTCGACTTTACCTTTG
>NC_069006.1:3227855-3230062 GCF_001194135.2 Octopus bimaculoides
GACAGGCTTCTTTCAGTTTCCGTCTACCAAATCCACTCACAAGGCCTTGGTCGGCCCGAGGTGCCACGCAGTGGGACTTCGGAATTTACAAAAGACGAAGACAGGTGTATTAGTTTAACGCTTGGGAAGGTGAGAAAGTCTTTTATGTTTCGAGCCTACGCTCTTCAACAGAAAGGAACACGAGGAAATAAACAGAGAGAGAATAAAAAACAGAAAGCGTTAGTAGCTAGCGGTCAATCATGGCGATGGCTGGACAGAGGTGGTTAGACAGGAGAGCTAGGAAGAAGGGGAGATAATAAAGTAGTCGTAATCCAAAAAGAAAGGTGCGTGTGTATGTGAGAGCGTATGTGTGCGTATGGATAGGGACTGGTGACCTTGATGTGCGGATGTATGCATATGTAGGTGTGTGAATGATGGTGTGGGTGCTGGGAAGTGGTCAGTGCTAGTGTGTTCGGTGTGGTGTGGTGTGGGTGCTGGGAAGTGGTCAGTGCTAGTGTGTGCAGGGTGGTGCGATGTGGTGATGTGTGTTATGTTGTGGTGTGGTGTATATATATGTGTGTGTGTGTGTGTTTGTCCCATCACCATCGCTTGACAACCGATGTAGGTGCTTACATCCCCGAAAGTTAACGGTTCGGCAAAAGAGACCGATAGAGTAAGTACTAGGCTTACAAAGAATAAGTCCTGGGGTCGATTTGTTCGACTAAAGGCGGCGCTCCAGTGTGGCCGCACTCAAGTGACTGAAACGTGTAAAAGAGTAAAAGAATATATATATACACAGACATGACAGAAGTAAATAGACGCCCTTATAATCGTTAAAATTTATTTAAATCTGAAATTATACATTCAAATTATTTATTAGTTGTTATAATGTGAATATTTAATATTTATTTAGTAGACATGCCTTTTGCATATTTCAATGCAAGGACCCTATTAGGCATATTACTGATCAGAAGACGAATATTCTTCTGAGGAATTTCTTGCTAAGTTTCATGCAGTAATCTCAAAAGATCTGGTTTTGAAGATGCTTTCTTGTTCTTTTTATGAAGTGTTCTGTCCATTATGCCTTGAGGTATTCAATAGAGTTCATATCTGGTGACTGGCTTGGCCATGGAAGCTTTTTAAGGCCATTCTCATCCAGCAAATCTTGGGTCATTTTAACCATTTGACAAGGAGAACCATCTTTCATAAATAAAGAGTTTTCTTAATCATTTCATTTCTTAATCATGTAGAAGATTAGAAGAAGTCCTTTCTGCAATATGGACACATATTTATCTGAGTTTATATTTCTCTCACACTCCATCAGCTCTGATCAACCATTGCTGTAAATTGCTCCGCAGACCAACACACAATAGCTTCCGTATGTCATTGTTGGCTGCAATCTTTTCACATCTAATTTCTTGATCACACAGTCTCCAAACCCACACTCAACCACTGTCAGGAAGTGCAGCAAATCTGGACTCATAAGAGAATATGACAGTGTCCCAAAATGCTAGTGGCTTCTCCACCATCTTACTGGCCACATCTTTTCTCCGTTTGATATTGGTCGAGGAAGTGGCTTCCTTCTTGCTGCTCTGCCATAGTAACCAAATTTGTGGAGATACCTGACAGCTGTTTTGGGACTGGCATCAACTTGTTCTGCTATGTCAGAGGCCTTGCAGAGAATCTTAGCAAAGAGAAGGGTCCTGTCAGAGGGCTCTGGTGGATCTGGGCGAGGTAATGTGGACTCCTCCTCTCTCGTGAATTGCACAATCATTTTATTAATTGTAGAAAGCAGAAACCCGAGATTTTCTGCGATTTTACGCTGACTATATCCAACTTCAGAATGACCCACAATATAGCCTTTTTGAAACTCAGACAATTCCAAGGCTTCTTTTGTACATGGCATGATTAAACAGTTACATATAGAATCTGAAACATAAAAATATCAATTAATAAGAAATATAAATCCTTACAAGTTAGAATTAACATAAAACGATGTTTTATGGAATGTCTATTTACTTCTGTCATGTCTGTATCTATAAAGGTTTACTATATATAGGCGCAGGAGTGACCGTGTGGTAAGAAACTCGCTTCCCAACCACAAGGTTCTGCGTTCAGTCCCACTGTGTGACACCTTGGGCAAGTGTCTTCTAATATATACCTTCGGGCCGATCGAAGCCTTGTGAGTGGATTTGGTAGACGGAAACTGAAAGGAAGCCCGTTGTATA
>NC_069006.1:3231172-3232300 GCF_001194135.2 Octopus bimaculoides
ATATATACATATATACGACTGGCTTCTTTCAGTTTCCGTCTACCAAATCCACTCACAAGGCTTTGGTCGGCCCAAGGCTATAGAAGAAGACACTTGCCCAAGGTGCCACGTAGTGGGACTGAACCAGGAACCATGTGGTTGGTAAGCAAGCTTCTTACCACACAGCCACTCCTGTCACTCATGTTTTAGAAATTCATCCGGAAAGTCTGACATATCTGCTGACTGGACCCTATGGGGGTAGGAGATTGATACCTGAGGACTCAACCACCACAACCCTGCCAGGAATAGGGGGTGGAAAAGATGAATGGATGGATGGATGTAGAAAATAGTATTTTTTTTTTTTTTTAAGATACGGAAAATAAGACGAGAAAGGACAAAAATTGGCAATAACACAAAGAAGTTGCGGATGAATATAAATAATTTTATACATTACATGTAAATAATATATTATGGATACGTAATATATAATAAAATCTATACCTTACAGACAGACTATGAGGGTAGAGGATATTGACTCCCCTAGTTGATTCCGCCATTGCGGGGGTCCTTTTATTTGAGAACTGATGTCGCTTCTTAGCTGATAATAAAACACATGATTATTATTATCATATACAATTACTAACACACGTACACACACATACACACGCATAGATAGATCAACGTATATATGTAGAGAGTAAGATAAAAACTTTGTTAGCACGATTTATCTTTGTCTTGTCTCTGACTGACTGACTGACTAACGAATGAGCATGTGTGTAAGCAGTGTATACAGTGTACTGTGCATGTCTGAAAACTCTATGAGAGAGAGAGAGAAAGGGATAGACAGAGAGAGGGATAGATAGAGAGAGGGATAGAGAGAGAGTGTCTGATTCCTATATTTTCTTACTCGCTCTTTCTTTCTTGAGTTGTTAGTTTGATATTATTATTCATTACGTGTTGCAGTCGAAAGTTTCGTTTCGTTTCTTTCGTTTTTGTGTCATATCTTTTTTTATAGTAGCATAGTTTCGTTTCATTTTATTTTCTCTTTATTGTCCTACGATTTTTATACGCACTAACGACTTTGTTTCTCCGTACCTTTTAGGAAAACGGGTATTTTTCAATGAAATTGTCTACAAATACATTTCAAAA
>NC_069006.1:3232999-3235507 GCF_001194135.2 Octopus bimaculoides
TATATATATATATATATATATATATATATATGTGTGTGTGTGTGTGTGTGTGTGTGTATATATATATATATATATATATATATATATATGCATATACATACATATACACATACACACACGCACACACATATATACATACATGCACACACATACATATATGTATGCATACACCCATACTCACACACACATATACGCACACGTATGTATAGGAAGGCGCGTGACTTAGGGTATTCATCTCACGATCGTAAAGTTGTGATTCCCGGAGGCGCGTTGCGTCCTTGAGCAAGACTCTTTATTTCACGTTGATCCAGCTGGCAAAAATGAGTAGCACGCGTATTTGAAGGGGCCAGCCTTGTCACATTTTGTCTCGCGCTGCATCTCATTGAGAACTGTGTTAAGGGTCGTGTCTGTGGAGTGCTCAGCCACTTGCACGCTAATTTCGCGAGCAGGCTGTTCTGTTGATCGGATCGACTGGAACCCTCGTCGTCATTACCGACGGAGAGCGCCAGTTTGTATATGTGTATGTGAGAGTGTGTGGAGGGACTGTGTGGTAAGAAGTTTGCCTCCCAATCACATGGTTCCGGGTTCAGTCCCATTGTGTGGCACCTTAGGCAAGTGTCTTTTACTGTAGCCTCAGGCCGACCAAAGCCCGTATGAGTGAATTTGGCAGACGGAAACTGAAAGAAGCCCGTTGTACACACACACACACACATTCCTTTACTTGTTTCAGGCGTAAGATTGCAGCAATGCTGGGACACCGCTATGCGGTTCTTTTTTAAGGCTGGTACTTATTATGTCGGTCTCTTTAGCAGAACCGCTAAGTTACAGGGACGTGACTACGCTAAGAGCGTTTGTCATGTGGTGGTGGACACACATACACATACACACATCGGGGTTTTTCAGTTTCTCTCTACGAAATCCACTCAGAAGGCCCTACGTTTAGACCAGTGGTTCTCAACCGGGGTGCATTTGGCTCCTGAGGCACTAGCGTAGCTAGAGTATGTACCGTTTGGGGCGAACCACCAACTCTGCCGCCCTCTAGCTACGTTAGTGACCCGAGGGTTCTAATATGATCTTTGGAGTGCACATAACAAAATGTTTGCTTTAGGTGCATGTATCGGCATGTATTGCAAGAAACAGTTCAGTTTGTTTCTCTAACAGGGGAGGAGGGGCAATCGATTAGATCGACCCCCGAAAGGATGAAAGGCGAAGTCGACCTCGGCGGAATTTGAACTCAGAACGAAAAGACAGACGAAATACCGCTAAGCATTTCGCCCGGCGTGCTAACGACTCTGCCAGCTCGCCGCCATTCTACATTGTTCAATCTACACAAGTTAATGTGCGAAAAATAAAATAGGAATTTTGAAAGAAGTTTCTACAAAACTAGTTTTTAAACGTCGAATGGCTACGGGAGGGTCCACCAGAATAAAATAGTAATCAAAGGGGTCCATAGGTAAAAGGAAAAAAATGGCTGAGAACCCCTGCTAGAGAAGGAGACATTTGGCCAAAGTGTGATAAAGTGGGACTGAACCTGAAACCATGTGGTTGCGAAGCCAATTACTTACCACACAGTCCCCACCCCATATATATATACGCGATCAATAAATATAGGAACTGTTACTATAGTAACGATGCTAAAGCACACAGAGTAAGGCCGCTTGGCATAGATTCATCTCGAACTCTGCTGTGCATGCGCACAAAGTTTTAACGTTATAGCTCACTTCCGCTGTTTACAGCAGTGCTTGGAAGGAATGTGTGTAGCATGTGATCGTTGCCTTGACCACGACGGAGAAAGTTGAGCAGGGAATTTACATCAAATTTTGCCAAAAGCTTGGCGATACCTGCTTAGAAGCCAACGTAAAGTTTTCAAAAAGTTTTCATCGTTCTCGACACATTCAAAGAGATCTTTTCGGTCAGCTGAAAGCAGTTCTGGCACAAACTTGGCAGACACGCGTCTCATACCCAAATCTTCAGTGATAATGGACTGAACTGAACCGAAACTAATCTGCACATCCTCTGAAAACTCACGGATGGTGATCGCTTTCCCCTCACAGCCTGACGCACATCTGCCATGTCTTTCTCAGTTCTGATAGTTGCGGGTCTCCAAGAACGTTCGTCAATATCGACATTTTTTCGGCCATCTTGGAAACGTCGGAACCACTCGTACACTTTTGTGCGGCTCATACACTCCTCTCCATACACTTTCTGCAACTTTGCGTAGGCCTCTGACCAAGTATCGCCATGACAACTTTCTCTGTCATGGTCAATGCGACGGTCACACGCTACACACCTTCCTTCGAAACAGCGGAAGTGAGCTAGAATGTTAAAACTTAGTGGGCATGTCGAGCAGAGTTCAAAGTCTATGTGCTTTAGCTTCATTACTATGGCAACAATGCGGATACCTATTGATCAGATCTCATATATGCTTGAAAATAAAGGTAATAAATATTGGGTCGATTCATGCCCCAGCATGACCGCAGTCTAATGACGGAAACAAATAGACGATAA
>NC_069006.1:3236564-3237140 GCF_001194135.2 Octopus bimaculoides
AGGTTTTAATTATAAAAAGGTAAGAAGAAACGTGTGCCATCTTTTTTCTCACGACATTACTACTAACTACTACTACTACTACTACTAGCAGCACCACCACTACTTATTACTACTACTGGTACTACTACTATTACTACTACTACTACCACCACTACTGCACTGTGAGCGCACTGCCTCCTCCCTCCCTCCCTCCTCCTCCTCCTCCTTCGCTAATAATAAATAATCCGTTCCGTTCTTTCGTTGCTGGTCCGTGAGCGACGACCGTCGTCACTTGTTTGTAATTCAGCTTGTCAGTACGTGCAAGTGGAACTGATGTCGCTACCCTGTCTCTCTCTCTCTCTCTCTCTCTCTCTCTCTCTCACACGCACCAAACATTACATTTACTCTGTGCGTGCAGTGTTTTCAAGAAGACTGCCTGCTGCTCTATTCTCCATAACTATGCTGCTTGCTGCTACTACTACTACTACTACTACTACTACAAGCAAATCTTTGCTTCTCTGTTTTAATCTGTCTCTCTCTTTTTGTTTGTCTCTCTCTTTGCCTCTCTCTCTCCTTTTCTGTCTGTCTCTAACTCTC
>NC_069006.1:3237150-3237766 GCF_001194135.2 Octopus bimaculoides
GCATTGGTAGGAAGGCAGTGGATTGGGGGGGGGCGCTATGAATTTATTATAATATTATTTATAGCATTATATACACATTATATAATATTATATTAAATATCAAATGATTCATAGTACATATATAATTTTAGTGAAATATAAAATATTTATTTACACATAAAAATAGTGGCGGGGGACGCTGAGGGTATAATGTGGCCATAAGGGGGGCAGTGGCTCAAAAAGTTTGAGAACCTCTGTTCTAAAACAAGACGGGATTGTCACTATTGGAATGCCCTCCATTACACGGACCTACTCGATCAGAGCTAACGATTACCTGGTACTCTTTTACTCTTTTACTTGTTTCAGTTATTTGACTGCGGCCATACTGGAGCACCGCCGTTAGTCGAGCAAATCGACACCAGGACTTATTCTTTGTAAGCCTAGAACTTATTCTATTGGTAACTTATTCTAAGTTACGGGGACGTAAACACACCAGCATCGGTTGTCAAGCGATGTTGGGGAGACAAACACAGACACAGAAACACACATATATATATACATATATACGACGGGCTTCTTTCAGTTTCCGTCTACCAAATCCACTCACAAGGCTTTTGTCGGCCCGAGGCTATAGTAG
>NC_069006.1:3237776-3238508 GCF_001194135.2 Octopus bimaculoides
TATACATATATACGACGGGCTTCTTTCAGTTTCCGTCTATCAAATCCACTCACAAGGCTTTTGTCGGCCCGAGGCTATAGTAGAAGACACTTGCCCAAGGTGCCACGCAGTGGGACTGAACCCGGAACCATGTAGTTGGTAAGCAAGCTAATTACCACACAGCCACTCCTGCGCCTACTAATATTAATACTAATACTGCTCACTGCACGGGCCTAAGTCAACGAGGTAGTTTCGGCGCTAATTTCGATTCGAACGTCAATAAATAGATTCGTTTTTCGCCTCTCACTTAGCAATTCTGCTTTTTACACGTTTCTTTTTTATATTGATTTTCTGTTTTGTATTTACACTTTTGCACTACACTCGTTTCATAAAGAAGCAAAAAACTTCGATAAAATAGATGTAAACATGGGAGGAAATTATAGAAAAGCTATCTCGGCTCTCCTGAATGACCGAAACGAATTAGTGAATGTTTTAATACTGGCAAAACATACAATCCTCAGCTGTCTTTACTTGTTTCAGTCATTTGACTGCGGCCATGCTGCAGCACCGCCTTTAGTCGAACAAAGCGACCCCAGGACTTATTCTTTGTAAGCCTAGTACTTATTCTATCGGTCTCTTTTTGCCGAATCGCTAAGTTACGGGGACATAAACACACCAGCATCGGTTGTTAAGCGATTGTGGGGGGACAAACACAGACACACAAACATATACACACATACACACATACATACA
>NC_069006.1:3239148-3240277 GCF_001194135.2 Octopus bimaculoides
GTGGGGGAAAAGTTCTTTCTAAGATAGGAGAGTGAAAAAGGGAGATGAATATCGGTGCGCCCAATAATACTATCCATATCACGTCCTCACTTTGTTGTTTTTTTGTTTTTTTGTTATTGTGTTTTTGAACTATATGACGTACGCTCACACGGACCCTGGCCTTTCAACTGGATTTTATGAACCCAACCGCCGGATTACCTTGGATTACTGTTCCCGTTGGATCTGCCTTTCCTGAACCTTGATTATATATATATATATATATATATATATATATATACAATACAAATGAGAGGAAGAGAAATGGATTTCACGAGATTCTTAATTAATCCTAACGATCGTTTCGACCCACCGCTTTGGAGATTCTGCACAACCGTGGAGTTCACATCACCCAGAGCACCAGAACTGTTTTGGCTACTTAACAAGTATACAAAGCTGTCTGCAACCTTGAGCCTCTTTTCATAAACAAACACTGTCGGCTCCACATACCTGTATCCCGGAGCAGGCTGATACAATACGACAGTTTTTGTCAAAGCTAATGGTCAAGCCCAGGGCAGTGCATGTGTTAGAATTAACTGTTGCATGTCATGCTGGGAAGGAGCAAACAGGTATACAGTATACAGGAATTCTCTGATCAAAGACGACTGCACTCCAGTGCTTGCACACATGCGTTGATATTTTGTTTGGGTTGCAGTGGAAGGGGCACAGGAGACATGATCTTTTCGGTAAGGCAACTACAGGAGAAATACATTGAACAAAGAACGGATCTCTGTCAAGTCTGATCTCCAGATGCCTTGTGGAAAATCTTGGGAAAGCTCGGTTGTGCTGTCTTTTCCACGATGACATGAAGGCCTAAGTCAGTGTGGGTGGCAAACGTTTGGAACCAATATATGTTGACAATGGTGTCAAGCAGGGAGATATTCCTGCTCCAAATCTTTTTGCCTTGTACTTCGCAATGGCGTCTTCGATGGCGTTCAAAAACTGCCCTCATATATCCGATATTGACCATCGGGAAGGCTTTTCAATCTTCGATGCATGCGTGAAAATCCTAAAGTGAAGTCGTATTTGATCAAAGAGTTCCTGCATGTTGACGACTGTGACCTGTTTGCTTACACACACACACACACACACA
>NC_069006.1:3240595-3241495 GCF_001194135.2 Octopus bimaculoides
ATTCGTGCTCTCAGTTTTAATTTCGGCGCTTTTCTGCATTTCCTCTCCAACTTACTTTAAATATTGGAACATATTCTTTCTAACGCACGCACAACATACCATAGACATTCTTTTTTGCTGAGCGTACAAGGGAAATAACTTTTGATAAAGTTTTCTCCCTTTAAAAAACATTCACACACACACACACACACACACACACACACACACACACACACACGCACACGCACAGATATTGGTTTCAAATTTTAGCTCAAAGCCAGCAAGCTATGGGTTAGGGCTAACTCGATATAATCGAAACATCGACCTCGACAGGGTGAAAAGCAAAGTCCACCTCAGCGGAATTTGAACTCAAATCGTAACGACGACGAAATGCTATTAAGTATTTTCCCCGGTGTGCTAAAGATTGACAACTCGCCGCCTTAGACGCTAATATATATATAAATAAATATATATATATTTTATTTTTCATTCTCTTTCGAAATTATCCCTAATTGTGGTGTAGAGCATTGGCTGCTCTTTCTAGTGGGTTAGATGTCCTATTATGGGCATCTCGTGTTTATATGTTAATCTTGGCTTTTCCGCTGATGACAGCTGGCCTTGCAAAATATTTTATTTTGCTGAAAATAGCTTGAAACCATGGTTCGGAAAATAGATGGTAAATGTTTTTGTATTTCATTCCCTTTCGAAATTATCCCTAATTGTGGTATGGAGTTTTGACTGCTCCTTCTAGCGGGTTAGATGTCCTATTATCGTCATCTCTGGTGTGTTTAAATGTACATTGTATTTAAATGAATAATATATAGTCTATTGACTAATTTTTTCTTCTCGCTACACCACTGGTAGCAAATAGAATGTCTAAATTTTTTTTTGCTACCCTGAGATTTATTGATATATATATAT
>NC_069006.1:3241622-3242729 GCF_001194135.2 Octopus bimaculoides
ATATATGGGAGAATTTACGAAAAAACAACAGACGCAGACAGGTGTTGTAAACAACAAATGGATGTATTAGTATAACACTCGGGAATAGAGAAAGTCTTTGACATTTCGAGCCTACGCTTTTCAACTGAAAGGAACACAGAAAGAAACAAGGAGAGAAACAAGGAGAGAAAAAATATATAAATGTAGTGGTCAGCGATCTATCATGGCGACGAATGCCGGACAGAAAGATCACACAGGAGAGCTAAGAAAAGAGGAAATAACAAAGAAGTGGTGTATATATTTATATATATATATATTGATTTCAAATTTTGGCACCAGGCCAGCAATTCCGGGAGAGTGTTAAGTCGATTACATCGATCCCAGCGCTTGACTGGTATTTATTTTCTCGACCCCGAAAGGATGAAAGGCAAAGTCGACCTCAGCGGATACTCTTCCTCTATTTGAGTAGACTAGCACTGAATTATGCCGCCATATATTGATTTGAAACTGTGGCTGTTAGTAACTACTCGTATTACAGGCTCTGTTATCTTTCTGCTGGACAATAAAGATAAGGTAAGGTTACCTTCTCGAGTCATACTGACTCATAAGGGCCAGTTTGCCGGTTCCATGGCGTATAAATTCCCCCCTGGACGGAACGCCGGTCGTCGCAGTATGACGCATTTTTACCACCTGAGTGGACTGTTGCAACATAAAATGACGTGTTTTGCTCAAGAACATAACGTGTCACCCGGTCCAGGAACCAAAACCACAGCCTTACGATCAAGAGTCCAGCATCCTAACCACCAAGCCACGCTCCTCCACTTGTAGAATATACAAGATGTGCCTATGCCTAATAAATGCATATTTTCTCTCGTTTTTACGTGTCAGTCCATTGGTAATCTATTTCATTAGTGTTTGGATGCTATCGCAAAGGTAACGGCGAGGTGTTCGATGTCAGAATGGTTGGTTGTTAGGGAGCTGAATCATGTCCTTCGTAGCAGGAATTCTTTTGGTCATATCATAAATTTATTCCATCGGTATAGAACTGCGGCTAAACAACATCAACAACAAGAAGAATAACAACAAGCGATAACTCCAAAATCTTTATTGTACAGGCACTAAATTATA
>NC_069006.1:3242739-3245618 GCF_001194135.2 Octopus bimaculoides
ATAATATATATATATTATATATATATATAATATATATTATATATATATATATATATAATATATATATATTATATATATATATAATATATATTATATATATATTATATATATATTATATATATTATGTGTATATATAATATATATATAATATATATAATATATATACATATATATACATGAACGTACATACACTCATATATATATATTTATATCTATAGATATTTGATTATTCGTTGGAATTTATAGATACATTTTGACTGATATCTTTTCACTCATAACTATTAAAATTTCACCGAGTTCTTCTTCTTAACAGACTAATGATATTCCTCCTCATTAGCTTGGCATCAATTAGTTGTTGTTTTTTTTTTTGCTTTAAATTTTCATCAAATCATTGTTGCTATATACACAAATATTTATCCATAGACATCAAATATTCGTAGACATCTCATCAACAGATCTGTGATAACCATCTACTAACCGTTCATCCAGTGCTGTAGTTTATATCATATCCATTGTTAATGTTCATAGATAGTCATTGATATTCTTTATATATATATATATATATCCTTACTAGTTACAGTTATTTGCCCGCGCCCATGCTAGGATACATTTGGAGATTTTATTAAAAAACATTTTTTAGGGATTTTGATCCATTTTTATTGCTTCTCACCATCACCACAACGTATTAATGTGATATTCATTCTTTATATATAGATATTTTATAAGATAGGAAATGTGAATTGGACAATAATTTCACTGGACATACACATATATATAAATACATACATAAATATATATAAATGCATATACACTGCAAGATATTTTCTTTTCGAATAGATCTTGTATTTTTTTTCTATATTTTACATACGATAACACGGACAAGCAAGCGTATGTATGTTATGCATACACACATGCATATATATACATATATATGTACACGCAGTAACAGATACACAAGCATACGTGCGCGCGTAACCTGTGAAAAACCTAAACCTCGTGTATAATACGCACCCCTTCTCTAATTTGAGTCAAGGAGGTCTATATAACGTCCTTGGTTTGTAAACGTATACACTGTAACGTCCTTTATTATTATTGTGTATATAACATAATGCAAACGTGTAGTTTTTTGTGCACTTTGCAGAAAATAACGAAATAACAGTAATAATGTCAGTGAAAAATAAATATAGCTCAAGGTATTAACTTAAGGTATTTTCGTGCCCGACATCACAAAATGCGTCTAAATAAACATTGCTGGACAGCAAATAGAGACTCGGACATTGCTTAGAAAATATTTTTCATTTTTAACCTCGTATATAGTACGCACTAGGGATTTTGACCTTTAAATTTTAGGAAAAAAAAATGCGTATTATACTCGAGGATTTACGGTATATATAAATATATATATGTATGTATGTATCTGAAACAATGAATAGAAATGGATTTTCTGATAATTCTTCCACTTTAATAATTAGATGGTTATAAGTTAAACATTTCTATGCGCTTTTTAAATACGTAATTCTATACCAAGGACTTTCCATTTCTGATTATATAACCTTTCGCTCATCAGACTTAGCCGACATGGAAGGGAATATGGCGACTGCTCTCTATTAAAATAAAGAACGTTCGGTGGTTTTGGGATATTCTTTGTTGAATATCCCACACGTATGTATGTATGTATGTATGTATGTATGTATGTATGTATGTATGTATGCATGCATGCATGTATGTATGTATGCATGCATGTATAGAACACGGAACGTAAAAAATAAAAGCAAATGAAACAAAAGCAGCAAAGCAATTTGTCGAACGCAATAATGAGAGATTGAGACTTTTTGGCACAGTCGTTTCGGCGTTACCTATTTGGCGTCTTTGATTTTATGCTGCCTTATTTGACACTGGGCGTTTAATTTTTCTCACTCTGTTTATGTAAGTGAGCACACACACACACAACAATAAATTGTAAAGTTTTACTCTTTCTCTCCCCCTCTCTCCTTCTCTCTCTTTGTTTATGTGTGTGAACACATTTCTCTTTATATGTATGAAAGGAAATGCAAAGTGCGCATGTCAATTGCGCTCAATTAACATATTGTAAAGTCTCTCTCTTCCTCTCTCTCACTTTTTCAATCTATATGTGCATATTTGTGCGCGCTTGTGTGCATGTATGCTTGCGTATGTATGTGTGTGTGTGTATATGTCTGTGTGTGTGTGTGTGTTGCTTCCAGCGCCAAAAAGCACTTTCACCAAAACACACTAAACGTTTATTCAGTCGTGCCAAATCGCCAGCGTCTAAACAGCTACGACCAATAGTCCCATTCCACTGTAAGCACTCTTGTCCGTATATTACCTACCCCTGTCGCGTTAATCAACAATTTACCTATTCTAGTAATGTTAGGGAACAACTTATCATAGGATTTCTTTAATAAAGATTCTATGACAAGATATAAGCGATAACGAAAGGTAACACACTTCTTAACAAAGAAACAAACATAATTACGAAGATAGCATATACAAACATGAACATGTGCACATATACCAAATCAATCCAGTCACTTCCATAGAATTTCTGCCGTTGCGGCACCTGAGATTGTTTTATGAACCTTTTTCTCTCTTCTCGATTTTGGACGTTTGGATTCCGAACGTTCCGGCGTAGTACGTCTATATGTGCGTACTAGTGTTTCAGGGCGTTTGGTAATTCTCCTGGTACTCATCGTTTTTCTAGTAGATGGGCACCGTTCCTTTTCAAGGCCCGCATTTAGGTTGAGTCTTTTGTTTATTTTCTTTTTAAATTCTGCTGGGTGCACAACACCCTCTTCATTGAACCGGGCCGGCCAGTTTAGTAGTCAACGATCACACAATCATTAGCAGGTAGTGTGTGTGTA
>NC_069006.1:3246097-3246927 GCF_001194135.2 Octopus bimaculoides
TATATATATATATATATATATATATGTGTGTGTGTGTGTGTGTGTGTGTGTGTGTGTGTAGTTATGTGTGTGTGTGCATATATATAATATATATATATATATGAATATATGTATTATATGTATGTATATGCGTGTATGTGTATATACATTTATATATTTACAGGTATGTATACATATATAATGTAGTTTTGTTTTAAATTAATGTAATTTTCGTGCTATTCATAGTTGAATAACTGTAGAATTGACAATTGACGATGTCATTGATTAGCTACATAGTTATGTCACAGACTGTTGAGATACCATATTTAGTTGAATAGTTATGTAACATTATTTGACAGATCATATATATATAGTTCTATATAGTTGTCAGAAATAGTTTTAGTCAGTTGAGTCACTGATTGTTGAGATGTTTATGGATATTTATATATTATTGTGTAATGTAGGTCTTATACAGAACAACAAAGACTTTATTTTCGAGAAGAAGATTGTCTTGATAGAAATATACCAGCTGGATAATAACATACAATCTATATCTCATATGTAAACAAGTATTGGAAGAACATTAAATAAAACGGGTAAAAAAATTGCATCAAATGCAGGATTAACAGGCCAGATATTGTTCACCGAGATGTAAACATAGATTTTAAAACTAAATGCAGGTACAGAGAAAACGGACAAACCCGATAGACAAACATAAGGTTTGTTGCTCGGATACTCATGTTAGTTTAGTAATCTTTTATGCCTTCCGTTTTAGAACCTACACTTTGTTTTTCTTTATTTAAAAACAAAATAAAAATACATACAATAATAATAATAATAATAATAATAAT
>NC_069006.1:3246937-3248538 GCF_001194135.2 Octopus bimaculoides
ATAATAATAATAATAATAATAATAATATGTGTTGTCGATATGTGTATCTTTGATCACGAACAGGGGTAGTAGGGGAACATCATAGCCATGTGTTGAGAAGGGTTATTTAGAGTTTGTATAATTCAGCCTTAGAAACATATGTGTTTCGTCCATCACACTTAAACAGCTCTTATTCAGGGACCTTTTGAACGAGATGGGCTATTCAACCCGAAAAAATTCTAAGTGGGTCCCCATCAGCAAGGTCATACGCTGTTTATCTTGATATGAGGCCATCATGTCACGCACATATGGTTGTGATGCATGTACCTGGTGAATACTTGTCAAAGAGGGGAAGTCGTGATGGGTATATTGGGCTTCGTATATTTGTACCTCAGCGTTACTTTGATGGCGTATGCTGCTCTCCCTCACTCAACAACAACAACAACAACAACAACAGCAACAATAACAATAACAACAACAACAACAACAACAACAATAATGATATTAATAATGACACAAGGCCAGCAATTTTAAGGGGATGGTGAAGTCGATTGCATCGACTCCAGTGCCCAACGGGTGCTCGTTTTATCGACCCCGGAAAGTTGAAAGGCAAAGACGACCTCGCTGACATTTGAATTCAGAACGTAATTCGGAAGAATTGCATTTTGTCCGGCGTACTGACGGTTCTTCCAGGCTGTGGTGTTTGTTTCAAATTTTGTCTCAGGGCCTGCAAATAATGGAGGAGAGAGTTGTCGATTGCATCGACCACTGCTACTTCTTTTATTGATCCCGAAAGGAGAAAGGGTAAGATGATCTCGGCAGGATCTGAACGAACTTTTCGTTCTGAGTTCAAATCTCGCTGAGGACAACTTTGGTTTTTATCCTTTTTGCGGTCGATAAAACGAAGCACCGGTCTAGATTAAGGGCCGGTGTGATTGATTTACTCCTCCCTAATATTTCAGGCCTTGTGACTATGTTAGAAGCAACACCAACAGCAATGGCCTACCAATGCATACAGTGAGTTTCTTTGCACTAGGTGTTGGGAAGACACTCGGCAAGAAATGGAAACAAAATTCAAAGAAGATATTGATGATGATAATAATAATGACAACAACAATAACAACAATAACAATAATAATAATAATAACAACAACAACAACAACAATAGTAATAATCCTTTCTATTATAGGCACAAGGCTTGGAATTTTATTGGGGAGGAGGCTAGTCGATTACATCAACCCCAATGATAGTTATTTTATCGACCACAAAGTCGACCTTGGCGGAATTTGAACTCAGAAGGTGTACACGGAAGAAATGCTGCTAAGCATTCTTTCCGGCACAGTGACGATTCTGCCAGCTGGCCGCCTTAATAATAATAATAATAATGATAATAATAATAATAATAATAATAATAATAATAATAATAAAAATATTGATAATAATAATAATAATAATAATAATAATGATAATAATAATAATAACAACTACCACAAGGGCAGCAATTTTGGGAGAGGGGATGAGCCAATCACATCGACCCCAGTATTCAACTGGTACTTATTTAATCGACCCCGAAAGGATGAAAGGCAAAGCCGACCTCGATGGAATTTGAACCCAAAACGTAG
>NC_069006.1:3248613-3250406 GCF_001194135.2 Octopus bimaculoides
AATAATAATAATAATAATAATAATAATAATAATAATAATAATAATAATAATAATAATAATAATAATAATAATAATAATAATATAAATAAATAAATAAAAACAATACATAAAAATACAAATAAGGAATAGAAATATCAAAATAAATATAAAATATTGAAATTGACTTGAGAAAATAATTTACAAATGAATTTCAAAATTTTTATGCAAATTATGAATGGAATTGTAAAAATAAACATTTTAATACATATACATATATACATACATACATATATACATACATACATATATACACACGTACAGACACGGGACACAGGCATATATATAGATATGTATATACATATATATATATGTATATATACATATATTTCTACATATATATAAATATATATACATATAATATATATACACATATACATACATACAAATATATGTATGTATATATATATAATCTAGTTATATATATATATATATATATAAATATGATGACTAAGTAATTGTTTCACTGAACAAAAGAAAATGGTATCAGATCGATAGATCGACATCCATTATAACAGAGAATGTATATATGATCCAGTACCTGCAGCCAGAGTAATCCTGATAATATATATATATTTGAATTGAATCATTTGGGGTGCTCTTGATTATATCAGCTAATATTTACACAGGAAACCAGTGGAAAAAAAACCACTGGGAAAAAAAAAACAAAAACAAAAAAGATAATAAAACAAAAACAAAACGGAAGAATGGTATTCTGAAATAAACGTGGAAATAATTGATTCAAATTGAATCATTTGGTAGCACAATTAAAATGTGCAAGATATGTCAAAAGTTCAGTGTTTGACATGTTTTTTGTTATTGTTGTTTTAACCATAAAAGAGAAAAATAGAGTTCTGTTAAGTAGAAAAAAGTCAAAAGAAAACGATATCTTTTTTATATAAATCAAATAAATGTTAACTATATAAAAGATATGTATATATGTATGTATATGTAGGCATATATGTATATGTATGTGTATATATATATATTTGCATAGGTATGTGTGTGTATATATGTATATGTGTATATATACGTATATATATATTTGTATATATATATATATATACACACACACATATATATGTATATATGTTAATACGTAATATGCACATATGCACATATATATGTATGTAGCTCTACTTTTTTCAGTCACTTGAGGAGGTGGGGCATTGGATTAAAGCGCACCTCCTTGTAGAGTTTTACTGATCAAAACGACCATTATACTTACTTTTAAATGGGATGTATATTCTATCAGCCTCTTTTTGTCCAACCACTATGTTACAGAGTCATAGAGAAATGAACACTCGTCATCAAATGATAGGAGATAAAGACACCGTCAAGATATCCATGCACACACATACACATCAGGACTCTGCTAAGTTCCGTCTGCCAAATTCGCTCACAAAGTTGCCAAACAAACTTTTAAATACGGTGCCAATCCTATGCTTTCATAACCTGAGGAGTGTGGGCGCGTTCTGTGCGTACGAAACATTATGTTGAGCAGAGTAGACCTGTTATCAATTGCAACGCGAACTAAATGTATTGACTACAACTTTATTTCGTTCATTGAACTACCCGCGCATCTATCTATCTATCTATCTATCTATCTATCTATCTATCTATCTATCTATCTATCTATCTATCGATCCATCCATCCATCGAACCATCGAACCATCGATCCATCGATCTGTCTGTCTCTCTATTTATACATACATATGTGTGTGTGTATAATACATATGCTGACGTATATATATATA
>NC_069006.1:3251198-3252295 GCF_001194135.2 Octopus bimaculoides
TATCTATCTATCTATCCATCCATCCATCAATACATACATACATACATACATACATACATACACACACACACACACACACACACACATGTCCGCACACACATATGCACGCGTACACACATGCATATATACTTATGTAATTGATATTCTGCATACTCATGTACTTCTGTAATAAAAAAGTAACTAAGCAAAAACCCCAAACAATAACAATGTATAATTGTTCGTTTCCATGGATACCTAATGAGGTGCGGCGTGTGCATAGATAATGTAAGCATGAGTGAATAAGAGTATGTATGAATGTATAAGCGTATATAGATATGTGTGTGTATGTTTGGGTGTTTGTATGTTTGGGTGTGTGTATGCCTGTGTGTGTGTTTGTGTCTGTGTGTTTGTGTCTGTGTGTCTGTGTGTGTGTTGTATAACTAAATGCTGTATCATGAATATTTTATCATTTATTTTTTGTCTATATATTGAATATTCATATCTGATAACTCTTATTTTGACCTATAGGGGCGCTGCTTTGGAAGAAGAAAAATATGTCGGCTTTAGTTAAGGAAGATTTTTATTTTACTTTTAAAAAAGTATCTCGGGTGGGTCGTTATGTCAGTAATATACAAATACACACGCACTGGTTGTAGTTCACTTCTTTATTCTAATTAGTTAATTGGTCGGCTATTTAATCAATTAACTAGTCGATTGCTTGATTAAATGTTCGATCAAACAATCAGCTAGGTTTCATTGTCTCAGTCTTTGTTTTTTGTATTGCGCAATTACCTGTGGAGTTACTGAGATGCGGTTTCGATTCCTATGCCGGAATTCTTGTCTTCACTCTCTCCAGCTGGCATGACTGACACGTCCCATTCGTAATGTCCAACTTCAAGAAAACACTCACACACACACACATGCACGTTTATATAATATATGAATATGCGTAGCGTGTATACATATACGTACAAATATATAAGTACGTATATATACATGTATGTATGTATGTATATATGTATGTATGTATGTATGTATATATATATCTACATGTGTGTTTGTATATATGTATATATATATATATATATATATATATATATATATATATATATATATAT
>NC_069006.1:3252457-3255534 GCF_001194135.2 Octopus bimaculoides
AAACAAGTATATTATTGACAGTGACTTCGAAGTTTAAGCCAGTTAGGCCATCATCGGACTTCGAAGTCACTTTCAATAAAATCTTGTTTAAGAATAATGTGTGTGTGTGTGTGTGTGACTGTGAAGGTGCGTGGCCTAGTGGTTAGGCTGTTGCAGTCACAATCGCTAGATCGTGGGTTCGATTACATGATTAGGCAGCAAAACACTTCATTTCACGTTGCTCCAGTCCCCTTTCCATCAGTGTGTGTGTGGGGGGGGGTCTGCTCACCCAGCCAGCGGGACAGCGTCATTTGAAGGCTAAAAAAGTGCAAAAGTGCATTGTGATTAGCGATGTGTAACAACATCGGATAGCCTGATCAGTCACGTGATCGCGTGATATATAAAATTAAGCTATAATAACAGAAACGACACTTGTTTATTGATCAGACAGACAGTGACTAAAGTCGGAAACAGCCTTTTACTGTTTAACTTTATAAATATTTATTGTCAAAAGAGGAATTATTTTCATTGGCACAAAACCACAGATATTTTAAGGTGAAGAGAAGCATATAGGCTTTTGTAGCGTTGTCCATTGCATGGTTAGTATCTAATATATATTGTCTTCTGCTCTAAGCACAAGGCCCGAAATACTTGAGAAGGGGGCCAGTCGATTAGATCGACCCCAGTACGCAACTGGTACTTAATTTATCGACCCCGAAAGGATGAAAGGCAAATTCTACCTCGGCGGAATTCGAACTCAGAACGTAGCGACAGACGAAATACCGCTAAGCGTTTCTCCCGGCGTGCTAAAGTTTCTTATAGCTCGTCGCCTTCTTGAAAATATATATTGGTTTGTGAAAGGAATGAAAAAACACCTTGAACACTGGCCAGATTTAAAATGAAGTTATGGAATTATTGAATTTGTCGGCGTATAAGACGCGCTTTTGCATAAGATACACCTCTGCCATACAAATATAGTTTATGGAAACAAAAAACAAATTTAGTATGCACTTAATGATTTCAAATTTTGGCGCAAGGTCAGCAATTTAGAGGGAGGAGGGTAAGTTCTTATTTCATCGATCCCGAAAGGATGAAAGGAAAAGTCGACCTCGGCGGAATTCGAACTCAGAACGTAAAGATGGATGAAATTCTGCTAAGCATTTCGCTCAGCGTGCTTTATTATCGTACACTTATTGAAACATATTTTAAAGTGTTTTTATTGTAGGAAATGTATAATTCTGAGCAAGTAAATATAATTTTGTGACAGTATACCAACAGTATATAACATATAGTATACTTCATACTTTATGCCAGAATATTGGAAACCATAAAGTTATCAAATATAAACTGTGTCATAGGAGTGTTGTATTTCAACTTTATCTCCTTTCGAATCAACTGTATGAGTTGTTTATATTTTGGTCGAGTGTATTGCCTGTTGGCCGAATTGTTGTTGTTGGCACTCCGTCGCTTACGACGCCGAGGGTTCCAGTTGATCCGATCAACGGAACAGCCTGCTCGTGAAATTAACGTGCAAGTGGCTGAGCACTCCACAGACACGTGTACCCTTAACGTAGTTCTTGGGGATAGTCAGTGTGACACAGTGTGACAAGGCTGACCCTTTGAATTACAGGCACAACAGAAACAGGAAGTAAGAGTGAGAGAAAGTTGTGGTGGAAGAGTACAGCAGGGTTCGCCACCATCCCCTGCCGGAGCCTCGTGGAGCTTTAGGTGTTTTCGCTCAATAAACATTCACAACACCCAGTCTGGAAATCGAAACCGCAATCCTATGACCGCGAGTCCGCTGCTCTAACCACTGGACCATTGCGCCTCCACAGTGTATTGCCATACAGGATGTAAAACTCGTACTTTTGACCGTGAGCTTTTATCTAACTGCGATTGGCGTCATGGTGGTGTACCATTGCTATGATTTTGTTGTCAACTACTCATTGCAAACAGCTGACAGGAGAACGAATATTAAACATTCCTCTCATCTTTCTAAGAGAATTTTTCATTTTGATAATAAACAAATATTTCTTAAAGGTGAAACAGTCATTAAATAATGTAAGACACATGTCAGGGGTGGATTATATATACTGGGAAAGGAGACAAAATGAGGTGTGACATTTTATTACTGACGTGGCGTAAGCAAGTTTTGGTAAGTTTGTGCTAACAGACCTTAATATTTTGACCTGTTTTCAATATTTTATCATCAGTAACAATAATTGTACCTCGTGAAGTTAAGCTCATCTGGCTCCTTGGTTTATGGTGCTTGGTCTCCCATTCTTCATACGGCGCATTAGACGCAGGGCAATATTTTGATACGTTTAAAAATGAAAGATAAAAGCACGTCTTATATGTTGGCAAATACGCTAAATACCTGAAGATATTTTATCCTTACATGCTCGAGAATCTATACCTCGGCTGCTAGCTTAAATAATAGTAATAACTGTTTCAAAATTTGGCACAAGGCCAGCGATTTTAAGTAGAGGAAGTAATCAATTACATCGACCCATGTACACAACTGGTACTCGATAACGATTATGTCAGCTCAATGGTTTCTTTGCAATACAGGCACCAGGCCTGAAATTTGAAGGAGAGGTTTAGTTGATTTCATCGAACCAGTACAAGGCTGACGTTTTATTTGATCGACTCTGAAAAGATGAAACGTGAATTTGACCTCGGTAGGATTTGAACTCAGAACATATAGTGTTGAAAGAACTGCTAGTAAGCGTTTTTGTCCGACTCGCTAACAATTCTGCCAGCTCACCGCCGTCTTTCTAGCAGAAACACAAAGCTTGAAATGACGGAAATGGAATGATACGATTACATCGGACGCAGTACACAGACCCTAAAAGGATGAAAGGCAAAGTCGACCTTTGTGGGAGCTGAACTCAAAATGCGAAGATCTAGAACAAATACCACAAAACATTTTTTCCCCGAAGCTCTAACGATTCTACCAACTCGCCACCCTTAAATCATTTCTAATATCGGAACAAGGTCGATAATTTTGAGGCAAGGGACTTAGTCGACCCCATTGATCCTAATACTTAGACTAGTGTGTGTGTGTGTGTGTGTGTGTGTGTGTGTGTGTGTGTGTG
>NC_069006.1:3256554-3260656 GCF_001194135.2 Octopus bimaculoides
TATATATATATATATATATATATATATATACATATATATACAAACATACACACAAACATATACATACATACGTACACACATACATCCATACGTACATCATATATACATATACATACATGCATATATACATATATATATACACACACGTACATATATATTCACATATGCATATATATTTATATACATATATGTGTGTGTGTTGTGTAGACATCTCTGTTTTACAAGTAAAGATAGTGTAAAAATAAGAGAATACAAAAACAACAAATTTTTGTGAGAAAAATCTTCAAAAACAAAAAAAAATGTGTGAATTAAAGAAAATAAAAAAACTGCATTTCTTTGGAGGAAGTACAATTCCTCCTGGATAACGAACAGAGTCACATCAACTGTAACTCACCATTTGTAATACCTAGCTTTACATATTTTTGCTTGTGATAGTTTTGCTTGATCTTGTTCTGGTAGATTGAGTCTGTCTGTGTGTATGTGTGTGTGTGTGTGTGTGTGTGTGCGTGAGTGTATGTGTGTGTGTGTACACACTCACGTTGTTTATGTCGAACGAATGAGAGAGGAACGCTCAATATGTTTTGCGAGAGATACACTTATTTTATTGAAATTCAAGCTGAGAGTTTGTCTCGCGGCTTCAGTTTCACGTCACAGCGTGAAGATCTTTCCCCTGAGGATCGCAGGGAAACGAAACCCAAGTCACATAATGAACTCTCAGCAACGATTTCAGTAAAAAAAAAAACCTCTCTATATATACGTATGTGTGTGTGTGTTATAGTTTAATGAATACATACAAGCACACATACATGCATCCTCACACACATACACGCACGCGCCTGCGTAAACATTCTACTGGTCTCTTAAGTGAACAGAAATATAACTGGTAATTCTTTGTTTAGTTGAGAGAACGATAGGACGTTTGCGTGTTGTCTTCGTCTACAGAGGTAAGACTCTCAAATGAATAAATGTAAATGTATCTCCCTTATAGATGGTTCAGCTTTACTTATTTACGCTGTGTTCTATATAAAGGTATACTGTAATTATATGTGCAAATGAATGTGTGCGCGTGTTTATGCATATGCTTGTACATGTATTCATATAGGTGTGCATATATGCACGTATGGTATACGTGTCTGTATGCGTGTATATTTGTATATGTTTTGGTAACCAGGATTAAAAATCCGTATCTAAATGTTTCGTACAACCAAACCAGCCTGGTTTGGCCAACGATCCTCATCAACCCATTGACGAGTACATTTGGCGAAACAAAGCTGTGATAGTGGTACAGGGAGGTATGGATTTCATGGGTAAGGTGAGTTTTAATCTTTTAGGCGCGACTTCTCGTCGCTTTCATCGAGATCTCTCCAACGTACCACTGCACTCTGTTTATCTTCGCTGTGATCCTCTATAGAGTTGCGCCTCCAGCGTTTACTGAGGTAAACTCGCCGTTTCCACTGCCACACGCCCAAACCTATCATGAGTGCGTAGTAGCCGAAACAGAGCAGAAGGCCAACTATGCTGTCCCGTCTTATCAGCGGGACTGTCCAAAGTGTGAGGCAGTGTGATTTCCGCGTTGCTAACGGCCAAATGTAAGTAGGGTGCGGTTGAACACTTACGCACACGTTGTAGGCGGTGTTGCTCTGTAGTCCCGTCAACGAATAGGAATTCGTCTCAGGTGGTAACATTTTTGACATGAAAGATCCGGTCTTAAGGTGATATTCCACGTTCCACCCGAGGAAAGCGACGGGTGAAGGAACGTAAAGCGATGGGTCAGGCTGCTTGTGGAAATGTGGGGCTGTGTGAAACTTTGTTAAATACCGTCCAGTTGAAGACGACGACGGCGTCGAAGAAGGCGCCGCTGCTGATGATACTGCTGCTGTTGCCGCCGACAATGATGACACCGTTGTTGTCGATTGAAAAGCGTTCTCGCTGCGCATGTGCCAAGCCCATGCGATAGATATGGAGGAAGTGGAGCTTTTCACCCAAGTGATGTTCACCCATTTGTCTTTCGGATGTGCCATGTCATGGTACTGTGAGTCAGTAGACGCTGCCGTGATTCGACCTGTGAATAGAGAAAAAGAGGGAGAAAAACGCAATGAGAAATTGTAGACTATTTGAAAACAGAAATGTTAGTAAAAGCTTATAGAAATATTTGAAAAAAACATTTGTAAATCCTTAATGAAATGTTTGAAAGGCGTAAATATTTGATTTAAGCTGAAATGAAATTCGGTGAAAATTGGACTTCGAAAATGAGAGAAGTGAAGTAAATGATAAAAATATTTGAAAAAAGAAAAATAACACTTCCTTTAAACTGAGATTGGAAAAGCAGAATAAATGGAAAAACTGCAAAATATTTTGGGGAAAAAAAATCATATAAAATTTTGTGGAGACAAAATGCAAAGCAAATACTAAAAACCAAGCATTTCTGTTAAACTGGAAAAAAAAAAAGACCGAAGCCAGCTAAATTCTAAGAAAATTTTGTTAAAAAATACAACATAGAAATAAATTGGAAAAGAAGAGAAAAGAATTGAAAGAAATTCTAAAATGTTAAAAGTACATTTGTGGAATAAAAAAAAATTGGATTAAGGTCAAAGATTTTGTATGAACGAGCAGTCGATTGTGATGTTGACATAAATTACTTCAAATGGTATTATATTTTGTCGACCCCAGAAGGTTGTGCAGCAAACTCTACCTACACCAGGATTTGAACTCCGCTGTGTAACAAAATTCTTTCTTTATTTTGTTTGTCTTTGGTCAGTAAGTGTTATTTCCCATTTGCTTCTATCTAAAAATCAAAGGATGTAATTACTATTCCCTTCAAACTTTGCTTTTGTGATCCAACCATCAATGTTTTGAAACTGACCTATTTTCTGTTACATTTAAAACAGATTCAGCGCTGAGTAGGTGAAGCAGAAATATTGTTATAGCAAATGTTCTGCACAATACCACAGATTTGCTTATCAGTTGCTTGATCTTAACCATATGAGCGTGTCCCTGAGTGGCTGACAATATGTGCATCTCTGATGATGATGAGGAATAGTGGGGTAGCATCATAGCCATGTGTTGAGAGGGATCCTTTGGAGTTTGAATAATTGTTGTTGCAAAAGCAAAGTTTGAAAGAAATATTAAGGAAATGTTAAACATTTTTCATACTTTCTTGGGGGAAAGCAAACAGGAAATAACAGTTGCTACCCAAGGGCAAAAATCGTGTTAGACAGGGTAATCAGTTTTCTTCAATTCCAAATTTAATCTAAAGAAAAAAAAGGTAATAAACAATCCTACTTCCCAAAAACTAAAACATCATACGTGAATCTCTCTGGCAGGCAGCTGAAGAAGAAGCACGGAGTAAATTGGACATAGTTTAAGCCATTGGTCATAATCTATTAATTCCTTAAAGTGAATCTCAGTATAGCAGAAATATTCTTTTCTACTTTAGGCACAAGGCCCGAAATTTTGGGGGAGAGGGCCAGTCGATTAGATCGATCCCAGTACGTAACTGGTACTTAATTTATCGACCCTGAAAAGATGAAAGGCAAAGTCGACCTCGGCGGAATTTGAACTCAGAACGTAGCGACGGGCGAAATACCGTCCAGCGTGTTAATGACCCTGCCAGCTCGCTGCCTTACTATAGCAGGAATATTGGCAGCGTCCGAAACACCTAGTAATCGAACCCGAAACACTGTGTTCAGATACAAAAATAATTAAATTACACAAATAGGATTCGGCGAAGAAATGATGACGTCAGAAAGCAACCAACTCATTCAAGTCTGATAAACGCATCAAGAACTAGGCTTTACCAGTTGCTAGTGGGAGTGCATTGACCTAGCAGTTAGAGTGTTGCATTTGCGATCGCAAGATCGAGGGTTCGATTCTCGGACCGCGCAGTCCATTGTATTCTTGAGCAAAAAAAAAAATAATAATAATCATCTGATGTTGCTCTACAATCACTTTAACACTTGAGGTGTGAAATACCCGTAGATTTCGTACAGACACCCGTGATTTTGGTACAGATACCCGTACATTTAGCACAGGCAGTCATCGATCGTGGAAGTGAGCCAATGAACAGCACAAACATTCATTCTTTTACTTGTTTCACTCATTT
>NC_069006.1:3261940-3265684 GCF_001194135.2 Octopus bimaculoides
TATATATATATATATTTATATATATACACATACACAAATATATTCATATATATATATGTATATACACACACGACAAGCTTCTTTCAGTTTCCGTCTACCAAATCCACTCACAAGGCTTTGGTTGGCCCGAGGCTATAGTAGAAGACATTTTCTCTAGGTGCCACGCAGTGGGACCCAACCCGAAATCATCTGGTTGGGAAGCAAGCTTCTTACCACACAGCCACGCCTGAGCTTGTTTGGTCCCTATAAACAAATCATCAGTGCAGCTTGTTCGGCAAGAATTTGCGGAACCATTTTTCTCGGACTCGAGAAACTACCAATAAATTAAATAAAGTTGACCAGCAAAAAGTACAAAGGACCCAGCCGATGTTTAACTCATTAGATCTCGACTACTCTGTCCCCCATTCCATTCAGAACGACGTATTGGTGTGAGTCTGGGATGTAGTACTTGTTTGTCAATCAAAACGAAATATAAGAATCACAGGATTCTACAGACAGAGCCGCGAATTGCAGGCAGCAAGAAATTTCCAAGAGATTTTCTTTTGATAAAATCATGAATGAGAAACCGAAACAAAGAAGTTGCTGAATTTTACATTCACAAGTTTTATTGATTTCACTGTTTACACTTCGTTTTATTTTCTAGCTGTACGATTTAAATTAGCATTCATACGCTGATTGAAAAGCATATAGAAACACACACACACAAACGGCTTGATTAGGTTCTATGCAACTTGAAGTTTTGTAGGCTTCTTATAGACGCCTAGTTCGTCGGTCTCAGCAGAATGGAGAAATGCAAGAAATCCAAGATGGCTACCGAGGACGGCTTGGTTTTGATCAAGACTGTTCACATGGTATTTTTAGAAGTAAAATTGACATTTAAGCGACGCCAAATGTATTAAAAAGGAGAATTTTATACATACATACATACATACATACATACATACATACATACATACAAGTATATGTATATATATTAGGTCGTCAAGTATGAATTTGTAGAAAAGAAAAAAAAGCTTGCTAATGTTTTATAAATACAAGGAATGGTTTTATTCATCAAAGTATGCACCCATATCGTCAATACACCTTCATTATCCACCTTTGTTTCTGGTTGACCGCGTTACGCATTTGTAAGGTCAAAGTTACCAAAACGAAATTTTGCAAACTAATTTGATACTGTCTGCATTAGAATGAAATAATCCATTAATATTCCGAACTGTCTGTGATGCTGTATTTCTAAGAAAGAACTCATATTTCAAAACTGTACGAATTTCCGACTTATCCACCTTAAACAAAAATAGCAAAACACGATTTATAAATACTTTATAAAGCGCAAAATGAGTTAGAATAAAGAAATAGATGTGTCAGCTTTCTAACAAAAAATAAAGATTGTCAAAATATAATAGTGGGGCAAAATAAGCAGCTGTCAAAGTTTACCATATACCTTACTACAAATTTCATACTTGACGACCTAATATATCTATATTGTGTGTATATATATATATATATATATATATATATATATACACATATACATATATATATGTATGCGTGTCTGCCTGTATGTATGTATGTATGTATGTATATATATCAGATCACTACTGGCAACATGGAATCCAGTGCAACCTGTTGTATGGACAAGTCGTCGGTGACACCCCTGTGAGGATCGTTGCTAGAAACCCAGCAGGACTAAAATCAAGGTTCAACGACTATCTAGCAATAGCATGGACCCTCAGGAAGTCCGGATTGGTGTCTAGTATGTCTGAAGACCACCGAGAGTGAAGCACCCTTAGTTTTTGTTAAATAATGTCTCTAGGTCACTCTGATATAAAACCTGATATGCAGGGAATGGTCTAAGACATTTTAGGGACCTTTTGATTTCGTTTGAGATCATTGTGTTTCCACTTTGCCGAAACTGTGGCCCATATTGGCACTGGGTATCTTGCTTTGACTTGCTTTAGGAATTGGAATGCAGCTATGACGGGTCTCTGCATAGAAGGGTTTTAGTCGAACAAATCAACCCCAGTAATTATTTTTTAAAGCCTGGTACTAATTCTGTCGGTTACTTTTGTTGAACCGCCATGTTACGGTGACATAAATACACCAATATCGGTTGTCAAGCTGTGGTGGGGAATAAACAAACACACACACACATGACGGGCTTCTTTCAGTTTCCGTCTACCAAATCCACTCACAAGGTCTTAATTGGTTCGAGGCTATAATAAAAGACACTTGCCCAAGGTGCCATGCAATGAGACTGAACACGGAACTATGTGTTCGGAAACTAGCTATTTATCACACAGCCAAGCCTGCGTAACACACACATACACACACACATAAACATACATAGATTTATACACACACAGACACACACACACTTATATATATATATATATATACATGTATATGTATATATATTTATATATGTGCATATATATAAGTGAAAGAGAAGGGAAAGTGAGCATGAAGAGAAGGCCAGGAAATGTAAGAGAGGAGGAACGAAAGAACGAAGAGTGGAATGAACGAAGAGTGGAATGAACGAAGTGCGAAAGGGCTGATAGAAAGAAGGAAAGAAAAACTCCGAATGAACCGTCCTTGTTTTCTTTGTATCATCTGTCTGGATGTTTTGTTGTCCCTTTTTTGTATCACCTACTTTCTGGAAATTTTGCGTTCTTGTCCCATTTTTGTATTTTTTATATATAAAATATAGCGGCGTACGTACATTTTGGTCTCATGTATTCACACACACACACATATTTATTAGGTTGGCAAATAAGTTTCCGCCGTTTTTTTAAATTTAAATTTTTTAAAAGGTTTAATAAAAAATAACAACTAATTAATCAATAATGTATTCACCCTTGTTGTTTACAACTTCTTCCCAACGTTCAACAAGATTTTCAATACCTCGTTGGTAGAAATCACCCGATTTCGACTCGAAAAATTTGATCCAAACAAGCTCTCAATTCTGGATCAGTATTGAACGATTCACTAGCACTCATAAAGGTCCAACAGACACACTCTGCCCTCACACAACATGAATCTACCAACTGCTACAAAATTCAAACCAAGACGGGCGAAAGGGATGAACTTGAAGTCGAAGATTTTAAACTAACAGCGACAACACTGGAAATTTACCTGAGGAAACACAACTGGATCTCATTATGCAAACAAACAGTTGTATAATCAAATACCTGTATTGTTGGAGAACTACGATTGGTGGAAACAATTGTAGTGACATATATATATTTATAGGACAGTGCATTGTTCGACCATCATGAAAAACAAATAACAAAAACAAAGAAGACATCAAAAACCAAACGGCAAATGACCATTGATATTAACTCGATATAAGGTCTTCGGTAAGCATTGATTTAAACGAGTGAGATAAACGAATGATAGCTGTGCGTAACATTAACGTGATATCCATTCGTAAAGCACATGAAGAAATTGATAACAAGGAAGCAAGCAAATTACTATTCATGTTTAACTTGTTAGGTCATTGACCGATAACGCAAGACACCCTTGCGACATCGTTCATCGTGCTTTTGTGTGTGTCGGGGGGGTGTATGTGCGTGCACGTGTATATGTGTGAGTGTGTTAGAGTGTATGGATGAGTGTATTTGTGTGTGTACGAATACATTTTTATATCTATGTGTGTATATCCGTATGCATATACATACGGACATATATGTATACATATGCATATATATATATATATATATATATATATATATATATATATATATA
>NC_069006.1:3266622-3267756 GCF_001194135.2 Octopus bimaculoides
ATATATATATATATATATATATATATATAGAATATTTATATTATTAGTATATATATATATACATATATATATTCATATACATATGTACACACATGTATATATATGTGTGTGTGTATGCATATACATATACATACATTGACATAAATATGTATGCGTGTTTAAATATATATCTTTAGATATCTATTATATATTTGATATATACAGTATATATAGTATCAACACATATATGCATATACATGTATGATGTATATATATATATGCGTGTGTGTGTGTGTTGACATATGCATGCAATTATAGCACACACACATGCACATACATATTCACATATTCAAGTATATACATAGGCGCACTTATCTGCGTGTATATGCATATATGTGTGTACATATTCGTACACACACACACACACACACACACGCACATATACGCACACACATAAACATACATGTACATTCGTTTGTGCACGCGGTGATCTTTTCGTTTGTGTACTGACCATCATCAGTTTTGCATCACAAGCCGAATGCAATTAGCTGTGGAATATGAAATACAATATATAGAGGATATTTCTCCGTTCTCAGCTGCAACAACAACAACAACAATAGGTGCAGCAGTAGCAGCAACAATAACAACAACAAAGAACACACAAAAGAAAACTACACTTGCCTCTTGCCACTTACAGCATCATGTTTTAATAGAACGCAATCCATTTGGGAATTTTGATGTTAAACATTGGCAAAAACGACTTTTTAGTTTTTCTTGTTCTTATCTTTATTTATTTAAGTATTGCTTTGCTTCATCTATTCATGCTCACGCGCAAATACTCCTCACACACACACACACACACACACACACACACACACACACACACACACACACACACACACACACATCCATTCCTATTCAAGCACACCAGCTGATAAGCATTTTAATGCACAAACATACAGAAAGTGACAAGAATAGGGCGCATGATCGAAATTACAGACTGACTCTCATGTGTAGATACATATATATACACACACGCACTACGCATACATACATACATACATACATACATACATACATACATACATACATACATACATGCTGGCAGAAACGTTAGCACGCCGGGCGAAATGCTTAGTGGTATTTCGCCTGCCG
>NC_069006.1:3269026-3269416 GCF_001194135.2 Octopus bimaculoides
TGTGTGTGTGTGTGTGTGTGTGTGTGTGTGTGTGTGTGTGTATTACATGCATATACACATCACGTGCATACACACACAGAATCACACTACTTCCTTCAGTTCATCCATCTACCTTCTCCATCTCTCCATATACACATAAATACTTACATTCATTCATGTATACGTACATGCACACATACATTTATACAGCTATAGAAACATCCATCAATCCCTCCACCCACCCACACATCTATCCGCACATCCATCCACACATCCATCCATCCATCCATCCATCCATACATACATACATACATACATACATGCTTATATGCATTTACCTCAAAGCGCAATGCATATATGACATCATATCTTTTACGATTTCCATGTTACTGTCCAAGATGCAAAGATTGA
>NC_069006.1:3269712-3271316 GCF_001194135.2 Octopus bimaculoides
ATCTATCTATCTATCTATCTATCTATCTTCAGCAATCTGTCTATCTATCTATCTATCTATCTATCTATCTATCTATCTATCTATATATATATATATATTCTTTTATTCTTTTATTCTTTTATTCGTTTCAGTCATTTGACTGCGGCCATGCTGGAGCATCGCCTTCTGTCGAGCAAATCGACCCCAGGACTTATTCTTTGTAAGCCTAGTACTTATTCTATTAGTCTCCTTTTGCCGAACCGCTAAGTAACGGGGGACGTAAACACACCAGCATCGGTTGTCAAGCGATGTTGGGGAGGGGGGACAAACACAGACACATAACCTCCACACACACAAACACACACATATATATGTATATATATTACGACGGGCTTCTTTCAGTATTCGTCTACCAAATCCACTCACAAGGCTTTGGTCGGCCCGAGGCTATAGTAGAAGACACCTGTCTAAGGTTCCACGCAGTGGGACTGAACCGGAACCATGTGGTTGGTAAGCAAGCTACTTACCCCATAGTCACTCTATGTTGATATATCTATCTTTCTCCCTCCCTATCTCACCATACATACATACATACATATACATATGCATATATATATATATATATATATATATATATACAGACACTCACATACACACACATACATACACATATACATACATACACATATACATACATACATACATACATACATACATACATACATACATACATTTATTCATACATAAATATACACACGCACAGACATACATAAACTGTCGCAATTCAAAATTCATCTGAAAAATTATTCATAGATATTACCGCAAGACAAGAGAAAGAAAAGAAGAAAATGGAAAGAAAAAGATGAGAAAGATGAAGGTGAAGAAGTAGTCACAAACATTTATATATGCCTTCCCTCCACCCGACAACTTACAGCCACCCTATCAAGATAACACATTTCATTACCATAAAAACACCCACATATATTCCGGGGTATGTATTTGTTGATAACCGCTTATTACAGATACAAAAGTATAACGATGAACAGCGGCTCGTTTTGAAATTTCTCATTTAATCACAAATATATCTTATTTATTATCATTTAGCTCAGTTGATGCCGGACAAAATGCTTGATAGTATTTCATCTGTCTTTACGTTCTGAGTTCAAATTCCGCCAGGGTTGATAAAATAAGTAGCAGTTGAATAGCGTGGTCGATGTAATTAACTTAAAACCAGAAATTGCTGGCCTTCTGCCAAAATTTGAAGCCATTACTATTAGCCTGGCTAACGCCGAACAAAATGCTTGCAGCATCTCGTCCGTCTTTATGCTTTGCGTTCAAATTCTACCAAAGCCGACTTTGCTTGTCATCCTCTCGGGGTCGACGAAATAAGTACCAGTTAAGCACTGGGGGTTGATGTAATCGATTTGCTCCCTCTCCACAAAATTTCGGGCCTTGTGCCTATAATACTGAGCTGGCAGAATCGTTGTCCCGCCGGATAAAATGCTTAGCGGATTCTTTTCCGGCTCTTCACGTTACAAGTTTAAATACCGTCCTTTCGAGGGTCAATGAAATAAAGTACCAGCTGAGTACTGATGTAAGTGATTAGCCCTCCACCCCCCACCCCC
>NC_069006.1:3271945-3272771 GCF_001194135.2 Octopus bimaculoides
ATATATTAGACAGAATGAGATAACAAATCCAAGGCAGTGAGGAGTTTTTAGGACATTTATAATGAAATAGTCTTACAGCTGTTTCTGAGATATTATGGATATCCCTTCATCAGAGACTGTGTGAAAAAGTGTTTGAGTTCGAATTATTGTAGAAAAGATGTTTGATATATATATATATATATATATATACACACATACTTAAATAAGTTTCCGCCAGTATTGGCCCAGGCCATGTCTAACTTAATAGCACCACAAGTATATGTTGGTGTATAAGAGGCACTCTTGCATAAGACTCACGCTATTTTACAAGTATGATTTGTGGGGGAAAAAACAACGAAAAGACCCATCAAATTTAGTAATGTTTCACCATGCACTTATTGAAAGATTGAAACTGTTTAAAAGCGGTTTTGTAGAGGAAATGTATAGCAGTGCATCTAAAACAATAATGTGACAGTATACTAAAATAAAGTATGAAATCATAAATCTATGATACATAAACGTCGTTGTGGGAGGTCTGTGTCTCAGTTTTCATCTTCTTTCAAATCAACTGTAGCTATAATATTTAGAATAACATTACCGAATGTGCCAGTTTTAAGGCTCTAGAGATGGGGCGTGGCTTAGTGATTAGGATATTCGGCTCACAGTGGAGGCTCAATGGCCCAGTGGTTAGGGCAGCGGACTCACGGTCATAGGATCGCGGTTTCGATTCCCAGACCGGGCGTTGTGAGTGTTTATTGAGCGAAAACACCTAAAGCTCCACGAGGCTCCGGCAGGGGCTAGTGGCGAACTCTGCTGTGCTCTTCCACCACAACTTTCTCTCACTCTT
>NC_069006.1:3273070-3274130 GCF_001194135.2 Octopus bimaculoides
GGGTACACGTGTCTGTGGAGTGCTCAGCCACTTGCACGTTAATTTCACGAGCAGGCTGTTCCGTTGATCGGATCAACTGGAACCCTCGTCGTCGCAAGCGACGGAGTGCCAACAACAACAATTCGGCTCACGATCGTAAGGTCATGAATTCGCTTCCCGGTAGCGCGAAGTGACCTTGAGCAAGGCACTTTATTTCACGTATATCCAGTCCACTTAGCTGGCAAAAACGAGTTGTGCCTGTAATTCAAAGGGAGCCGGCCTTGTTACATTCTGTGTCACGATGAGTCTCCCTGAGAACTACGATAAGGGTACGTGTCTGTGGAGTGCTCAGCCCACATGCACGTTAATTTGACGAGCAGGATGTTTTGTTGATCGGATCAACTGGAACCCTCGTCGTCGTAACCGACGGAGTGCCAAAACTGTAGAATGTTTACTAGGGAGGCGAGTGTATTCTCCACAGGTAAAGGTAGAGATGAACAAAAAAATACGTGACGGTGGAAGCTATGCTGTTGTGAGTCGTGAGTTTGATGCCAATAAACCAACGAGGAGTTCCCATACGGAGATACCTGATCCTAACAATCGACACAGACAAGTATATTGTTTATAGCAAAAAGATAGAGATGATCGACAAAGTGCATGACGGTAGAAGCTTTGCTGCAGCGGGCCATGAGTTTGGTGTCGATGAATCTCCCATTTGGTTCCATTTACAGAGTGAGTGGACATGATTTATTTATCATTGATTCAGTTATCACGGATTCGTTTATCACTGTTTTTCCTTTTAAATCAGGCATCCGTGATAAACGAGGATAGATGTACTTGATTGGTACCTTTAACTTTTTGCCGAGACATCGGAAAGGTGAAAGTTAACTTCAGCAGGATTTGAACACAGAGCGTAAAGGGCCATAGTTAAATGACCTCCGTATTTAGGCATTTAGAGACTGCCGGCGGTGGTGGTCGTGTCCACGACAGGGGTGGTATTGTGCTAATTCTGTGAGTCCGTCTGCGCCACCACCGCCGCCGCCTTTAGATAGCGTTATAAATATTAAATGGCGTCGAACAC
>NC_069006.1:3276227-3278137 GCF_001194135.2 Octopus bimaculoides
TATATATATATATATATATATATGTATATGTATGTATGTATATATATATATAAGAAGAAAATAAGATGACAAAGGAATGAACAATAATCTTATAAACCTCATTACCTTACAGCTGTTTCTGAGACGAGATGCATTCTTAATACTGCTACTACTCTGTACTTGACTAACGCTTCTTACTGAAGTATATGCATATTGAGTTCTACACTAGGTTACTTGTCTTGCAATGTCCAAGTGCAATATATATTATATATATATATCTTTCTGTCCGCCACTACATTCCTCCATGTTTCAAACTTAATTTATGGTACGTGGGAAGAGCCATTCTAACAATGCGTCCTGCCCTAACCCTTCGAAACGCTTAGTTTTAGAATGGTGGCAGCTGATGAAGGAAATGTTCTCTATGTAGCCTGTGTGTTTTCTGTACTCTGTTTATCATTTTGTCCACGTATTTTTGCAACGCTCTGTACCCAGATATGCATCTATATATACATGTAAATGTAGGTATGTACATACATGTACGTATATATGCATATACTCATATATTATTTGTATTATATATATACATATATATATATATATACATACATATCTATAATTAAGATTCAGTTGAATTAGGTGCTTAAATTGAGGCACCAAGCCAGTTTGGTTTAGTCCTCACAGCTCGAATTTAGGTAAATAATCAGCAAATAAGTAACAAGATTCTGTTACAAACATAGTAAAGGAAACAAGGTAATTATTTTGGTTCCAACTGACAGGTACAAGATCTTTGGCTCGAGGGGTAAGTCGGTAAGATTGATTCTAGAACTTGGTATTTTATTTTATCGACCACTTGAGAATGAAAGATAAAGTTGGCCTCAGCAGTATTTGAACTCCGAATGTAAACAACGGGAAATAAAGGCGAAAGAAATTTGGTCTCGGATTCTAAATTGCGATGCAGAGAACGGGAAATTATACTGTAGGTCAATTTTTATCTGATGCGCAAGGTCGGCTCCCGAATTTTTTTCCCACGTCAGTTCCGGATCCCAGTAATGAACTCATTTGCATACAGCCAATCGGAGCTCACCTTGTCAAGTTAGCAAACACACTCTACCAAGTAAACTCAAGACGAAGAATGGTGTTGCAAGTCGACCGATCACCAAGTTATGCCTCATTTTAAAAGGAGACAAATAATTACATAGATTTGCATCTATACCTATTATCGGATTTTGTTAGGGCCCCATATGGTAAAGATGTAGATGGGGAAAATGTGGGTAGGGGTGATGTGCTAGTAATCCTCTCCCCCTTACTAGTTTACAAAGTAAACAACAACACAAATAACTATGTAGAGGCAGCCATGGTTGGAACAAGAACAAGAAACATTATTAAAAAGGAAAAGAAGCAATGGTCATTCCTTACCCAAGTGACCTTATCCTATCGCCCATCACTTGTTATGCGCTCATAAGTTAGTTTGATAGTTGAGCTCTGATTGGTTGTATGCAAATGAGTTCATAATTGGGGACCGGAACTCTTGTGGGAAAAAAATTCCGCGGCTGGCTCAAGGAACCGGAAACTCGGGCTGTCACCCGGGCGCCATGTGTCATTTAGTCTACATTTTCAGTTTTTCTCCTCGTGAAGGTCTTGAAAAGATTATACTTGTAAGGGCACCAAAGTTCAGCTTACCCAGAGCGCCAGCAACCCTAGGGCCGGCCCTCCTGATGCACTCTAACAGCCTTCACAACAACAACAACAATATCAACAACAATAACAGCACCACCAACAACGGCAACAATAACAACCACAATAACAGCAACAACAACAGCAATAAGAAGAAGAAGAAGAAGAAGAAGAAGAAGAAGAAGAAGAAGAAGAAGAAGAAGAAGAAGAAGAAGAAGAAGAAGAAGAAGAAGAAGAAGAAGAAGAAGAAGAAGAAG
>NC_069006.1:3278809-3280153 GCF_001194135.2 Octopus bimaculoides
GGGGGGGGGCGTGATGGAGAAGAATATTCAGAGAGAAAAAGGCTATCATTATGCATAAAAATAAATAAAAGAAAAGAAATGGACAATGAAAAGCATCAACAAATAAATATATATACAATGTATAAGTTGAAAGAGCAGTCATTAAGAAGTAATATAAAATGACACGAGGTACAGTGTATGAGAAAAGTCAACTTACTAGCATCGATGTAACTTCCGGTTGAGATGTAATGATAAGTTGAGCCAGTTGATAAGAGCTCAGAACTATCCACGTAAAGGAATTTCAGTGTTAAAAAGCTCAGAACGATGTACGTTGGTAACATCCAGGGTATTTGACCGGTACCCATGTTTCACCTGAATAATGAATGTAGAAGAGGAGAGATTGAATGGCAAATATATTTATATTATTTTAGAAATAACTAAGAAGCTGTATCAGAATTTATTTTTTATTTTAATATCATGTCTAAAAGACCGGAAGTAAAGCAAGTTGTTAATGGAAAAAAAAACCGAAAAAGAAGCATTTTGTGCTAAGTACATCGATAAAGGAAGAGTTACATATCAGAAGTTAAACTGGATTAATAAAAATCAAGCAATCTTTGCTTTTTTTCAAAGATGTATATCAATTTTTATCAGTTAAATACAATTTCGATCTTCAGTCACAGATTTGGCTGATGATCAAACGAAAAATTCAAAATGGCTACCTTATATAATTTCGTAAGAGTTGGTAGGGTGTGGGAAAATAGCACAAACAAGCCTAGAGGCTATAACTCAAGAAGTCAGCGAGACGCTCCCCACTTGTTCTACATTAAGCTGTATAAGGCAAAACAGCGAATTGTGTATTGTGCTATGAAATACACAGACTCAGATTAACGCCTCCGTTTCGTGTAAAACCAATGGTAGCGTATTTATGTGGTTGTGTTATAAGCGTTAAAAAGTAAATAAGTATATTTTTACGTTTAATTTGAAAAATGTATCTGGCTTTGCATAAGTATGTACTCAGCATTTCTTTGAATTATGGCCTTCCCGGGACACAGAATCGTGTGCATACACAGACACACAGACATATAAAATACATGATACATACATGCATGCTGACGCTCCGTCGCTTACGACGACGAGGGTTCCAGTTGATCCGATCAACGGAACAGCCTGCTCGTGAAATTAACGTGCAAGTGGCTGAGCACTCCACAGACACATGTACCCTTAACATAGTTCTCAGGGATATTCAGTGTGACACAGTGTGACAAGGCTGACCCTTTTGAATTATAGGCACAACAGAAACAGGAAGTAAGAGTGAGAGAAAGTTGTGGTGAAAGAGTACAGCAGGGTTTGTCACCATCCCCTGCC